>NC_053023.1:327877711-328104686 GCF_003073215.2 Triticum urartu | reverse complement strand
GGTTTCTTCGGGGTTGACGCGGTAGGGAGCTTCGTTCGGAAGCGGTGCTCCGGGGATGAGGTCGATGCGTTGCTCAATGCCTCGTAGTGGAGGTAGTCCCGGAGGTAGCTCATTGGGGAAAACATCTTGAAATTCCTGCAATAGAGAAGATAACACCAAAGGTAGATTGTGAGAGGTGTTAGTTTTTGGTGCCTCATCCTTGCACAATAGTACATAGTGTAGGACACTTGATGGGTTCTCACACACTTCTCTCATCTCACGTTTGGTGGCAAATAGGACTAAGTTTTTCTTGTCGCTCATCGTGGAGGCACTCAATTTGGGCTTGTGGCGCTCACTCTCTTTTGGTGGCTCACTCTCTCACTATTCTCTGCACGATGGGTGTTTTTCTTGTCGGCGAGCACTTGGCTTGGAGACATGGGACGTAGTACAAACTCTCTCCCTTTCATTTTGATGCTATAGTGATTGGTACGCCCATTGTGAATGACAACTCGGTCAAATTGCCATTTCCGATGATGCGGAGCATCCCAAGGTCATCCCCATGGACCTACCATCGTCTCATCAAGTGCCTACCGGACCCATGACTCGATCACGTGCAAGAGCCCTTGAAACCGAGGTGACATCTCTCCTCTCACAATTCCACTTTGATGCACATGAAGCATGGCTACTACCTCATATGGATACCTTGTGCATACTTAGGTACAATGGAGAAGCTAAGGAGCAAGGACAAGAAGAAGAAGAAGATGGACGAGAAGACGGAGAAGAAGGGCTGGAGGAAAAGTCCCAGCCACCAGACGACCGGCCGGGACCGGACGTCCGGCACCTGAAGCGTCAGCCGAGCCCCAGCCAGCGGACATCCGGTCCGGACTGGACGACCGGTGCCCCTGCACCCGAGGCCAATGAGCGGACGTCCGGCCCCGACCGGATGATCGGCGCGACCGCACCCGAGCCGAAGTCAGCGGAAGTCCGGAGCCTCCGGACGTCCGGCACCCCCATCACAGAGCGGAACCAGCGGATGACCGGAGGACACCGGACGTCCGGCAGCTCCTGAGACACTGGACGACCGGCCCCCAGTGGACGTCCGATACCTGTCTGCGCACAGAGTTCGGGCCCGAGGCCCATGTACCCCTTCACTTCGCCCCCATTTGCACTTAGACTATAAATAGACCCCCCATTCATCCTAGCTAGGGTTAGCGTTGGTTTAGCTCATACTCAGAGATAGAGCTTCGCTCTTCCTCATCGGATCTACTCCTCGTGAGAGACCGCGGCCTGTTCGGAGAAGATCCCTTTGGATTCAAGGCCCCTTTCTAAGGGAAGATCCCCTTGTGGATTCAAGACCTCCTCATGGAGAAGAACCGGTTACCGTGTATCGTCCGTAGTTGTCCGGGGATTCATGTATCGTTCTATGTACTCGAGGATCTAGCCCATGTTTGATTTATTCGTGTCGGTTTAGTGATTTCCTCTTGTGTTTCCCATCCGTTCATCCTTGTGTTCTTCGTGTTTTTCCCGGGATCCGCTCCTTTCATGAAAGATCGGGCGATTAGGGTCTCTACCCTACATCAGCCGCCGAAGAAGAAGGTGGCCAATGGTCATCGGAAGGACATCACACTCCAAAGTGTCTTCATAGGCGCCGATCTTGAAAGAGACTTGTACTCGATGCTCGACTTGTATGGTGCCGGTGTCACTTAGCCATTGAACCTTGTATGGGTGAGGGTGCTTCGTCTTGACCAATTGGAGTTTGGAGCATAGGTCTTCACTTGCTAAGTTGTGGCAACTACCTCCATCGATGATGACCTTGACGGACCGTCCGTTGATGCCGGCCTTTGTGTGGAAGATATGGCATCTTTGATCTTCGTCTTGTTGATGTTGAAGAGTTAAGACCTTGGAGACAACAAGAGCGGGACTTGAATCTTCATCACAAAGGACTTGATCATCTTCGTCTTCGTTGTTCACTTGTCGGTGCATGGCCACTTGCTCAAGGGCTTCCATTTCTCCTTCACTCATGGAGTCATAGGTTCCGTCGTCGTTGAGGATCATGGTGCGCTTGTTTGTGCACTCGAAGGACTTCTGGCCTCGGCCTCCGCATGTGAAACATTTGACGGAACTTGTCTTGATGGTCTCATCGGTTGGAGTAGATGTTGATGAAGCTTTCGGCTTGAAGTTGCTTGTACTAGGAGGACAACTTGCACTTGTCAAAGTCTTCTTGTAACTTGACTTGTCGCCGGTACTTGGTGATGCTCTAGTTGAGGTAGGAGTTACCGAAGTCGCGGGAGCTTGATAAGAGGAGCCGTAGGTCTTGGACGAGAACATGGCATACTTGAAATCATCTTGCACTTGGTGTTCCGCTTTGGTGGCTTGGTGCACAAGCTCAATGAGATTTGAGTATGGTTGGAAGTCGACGATCTTCTTGATGGGATGGTTGAGGCCATTCAAGAAGCGTGCCATTGTTTCTCATCATCTTCTATGACATTGGCTCTTATCATTGCAATCTCCATCTCCTTGTAATATTCTTCAATGCTCTTGGTTCCTTGTTTGAGTTGTTGGAGTTTCTTGAAGAGGTCGCGGTTGTAGTAGGTAGGCATGAAGCGTGCTCTCATGACATCCTTCATTTGTGCCCAAGTAGTGATGGGTGGTTCACCTCTTGCCTCGCGGCGCTCTATGATTTGTTCCCACCAAATGAGGACATAGTCTTGGAACTCAAGGGATGACATCGCGATCTTCTTCTCTTCTTCATAATTGTGCAAACGGAAGATCTTGTCAACTTTCAATGCCCATGAAAGGTATTCTTCGGGATCATTGTTTTCGTTGAACTTGGGCATGGTGAACTTGAGCTTGTCGTAGCGTTGTTCTTCATTGTGTTGGGGTCAGGGATGATGACGTCCATGTTGTAGATGATTGTTCAACTCGTGGTGTTCTTGACGCAGAGGGTTGTCAACCTCGTGTTGCTCTTGTCATGGAGGATTCCCATTGATAGGGGCAAAGGTGTCCCGATGTTTCGATGAGATGGTGGCTATCGTTTCTGTGGGAGTCGACCTTGAAGATCCGACAACGAACGTGCGAGACGTCTCGCCTTAGAAATCACTAAACCAACTTCTGAGGGGTTATTGACCACGCCGGAGCACGATCAACCTGACCACGAGGGTCTGTTTCCTGCGAGCAAACGAAGAACAAGAAAGAAACTGTGATTGCAATCTGGATACCGCGAATATAAGATGAAAGCTTTATTGATCAAGGTGGGGTTCTGTGACGTCTTGGTCTAGTCGTTGGACACAAACGAAGTACGCGAACTTGCAGCTATGGCGAACTTTTAATCTAAACAAAACCCAAAGTCTAAAAGATGCCCTAAGGGCTTTATATATGGAGGAGAGAGGGGGAATTTCGTGGCCCTTGGTGGAGGGGTCCGAAACCAACCCTAACTCTTGTTTCCCCACACATACGGACTCTAAAAACAGCCTATACTTAAGTACTTCGAAAATACATGGGCCTGGCCCAATAATAAGGTGACGCAGCACCTAGAATAGACTCTGGACGAAATTTATGACGTGGCATCTTGTATATTTCATCCCATGCTTCATGCACTCATTATGGTGGCTTCAGAGTCCTGGAATCATCACTTGTAACTCCGTTCTTGTTGTCCTTGCGCATGCCATCATCTCCATGCTTGAACTTGCTTCAAGGTTCATCTTTCTTGTCCAAGCTAGGCCCTTCATTTGTAAGCAAAACAAATGTATCCAATTTAGGCAGCATCATATTCTCATGAACATTATAATCGTTACCAAGAAACGAAAGAACCTGATAATTCAATTGGCTTGCGCGAGCTCTAGTAATTGGTCTAGTATGTATAGTAGCAGGGGTTGTGGGTGTAACAATGGTATTGATGTCCTCATCATCCTCCCCTTCTTGAAATGAAGTCGTCCTCGATGAAAGTTCATCGTCCTCACCCAAATGAGGCTTCAAATCTACAATGTTAAAAGTGGGACTAACCCCAAAATCTGTAGGCAGCTCAAGTTTATATGCATTATCATTTATTTTCTCTAACACCTTAAAATCTATCCTTATGCAAATGTAACCAAACAAGATCTCCTAGTGAAAACACAACATGTTTTCTATCCTTATCTCCAGCAAGTTTATATTTAGCATTCATACGCTCAATGTTTTCCTTAGTTAACTCATGCATTTTTAAAATCAATTCAGCACGTTCTTTAGCATCAAAATTAACCTTCTCCGAAGATGGAAGAGGCAATAAATCAATAGGTGCACGAGGTAGGAAACCATACACAATTTCAAAAGGGCACATCTTAGTAGTAGAATGCAATGAACGATTATAAGACAATTCAATATGAGGCAAGCATTCTTCCCACATTTTTCTTGTTATTCTTCAAAACAGCCCTAAGCATAGTAGACAATGTTCTATTGACTACTTCAGTTTGTCCATCAGTTTGGGGGTGACAAGTAGTACTAAAAAGCAGTTTAGTCCCCAACTTAGCCCATAAACATCTCCAAAAGTGGCTAAGAAATTTAGTATCACGATCTGAAACAATAGTATTTTGCACACCATGCAAGCGAATAATTTCACGAAAGAACAAATCAGCAACATTAACAGCATCATCGCTTTTATCACATGGTATAAAGTGTGTCATTTTCGAGAACCTATCCACGGCAACAAATATGCTATCCCTCCCCTTCTTTGTTAGAGGTAAACCTAAAACAAAGTCCATAGATATATCCTCCCAAGGAACACTAGGTACAGGCAAAGGCATATATAAACCATGAGGATTGAGTCATGACTTAGCTTTTTGACATGTAGTGCAGCGAGCAACAAAACGCTCAACATCCCGTCTCATCTTTGGCCAAAAGAACTGTGTAGCAAGTATATCCTCCGTCTTCTTGACGCCAAAGTGTCCCATTAATCCTCCTCCATGCGCCTCCTGCAACAACAAAAGACGAACAGAGCTAGCTAGAATGCATAGCTTGTTAGCACGAAACACAAATCCATCGTTAAGAACGAACTTGTTCCAAGTTCTCCCTTCCTTAAAATTCTGCAATACATCTTTAAATTCAGCATCATGCATATATTGATCTTTGATGGTCTCCAAACCAAATATTTTAAAGTCAAGTTGTGAAAGCATAGTATAACGACGAGACAATGCATCAGCAATAACATTTTCTTTACCCTTCTTGTGTTTAATGACATAAGGAAAAGTCTCAATGAATTCAACCCATTTAGCATGTCTACGGTTCAGTTTTGCTTCACTTTTAATGTGTTTGAAAGATTCACGATCAGAATGTATAACAAATTCCTTCGGCCATAAATAATGTTGCCATGTTTCTAAGGTCCGAACAAGAGCATATAATTGATGAGGACATGACAACCTTGGATACGACCAAAACTATTGCATACATGCATATTTGTCAGGTGATTTCGAATGCAAACTATTCAATAATCTATTTATGTTATCCAGAACAAAAATACTTCACACACTTTTGTGTTTTGTCTAATTGCAGGTGTATGGGACATTTGTACAATCCACATATGAAGATAAGGGAAAAGGAGAAGTTTAGGTTCTGTTCAAAAAGTCCTCTCACGGCATTTTGGGCCAAGAGAAGATAGAGTCCAAGTCTCTCACGTTCTGAATTCAGATTCAGACTGCACAGACATACCTGACTCAAAACGCCAACAACTTTTTCATACGGACTCCGAATTGGGTGATTCTTTTTTTTTGGAAACTAGATTTTGTGCACTTTCCAACCCAATTGGGTTCACCTTCAAATTCATCCGGAGCGTTGAGTTATGTACGAAACAATCTGACGTTGCAGCAGAATCCAAGTCAAACTACAAGCCCAAAGGTGTTGCATCACCTTCACTTGGGCCCATGAGCCTTGTACGACCTAGGGTTAATTTTAAGCTGCTTTGGGACGTCCTCCCACCTCCTTGGCCGCCACCCCTTGCTCCTATATAAGTAGATCCATCTAGTAGCTTTTTCCTTGGGATTTCTTTAGTTAAAAGTTAGCCATTGCAACTTCGTGTACTTCGTTTGTGTCCAACGACCAGACCAAGACCGCTTTCGGATCCCCACCATTATTGGTACTTCATATATATTTGCAATATTCATATTAATTTATCATATTCTTGCTCGTTCTTCGATTGCTTGCAGGAATAGACCGGATTCGTCAGTAACCTCAGAAGATTAGTTTAGCGATTGCTAAGGCGCAACATCGTGCACGTTTGTAGTCGGATCGTCAAAGTCGTCTTCACCAAATCGATAGTTATCATCTCATCGAAAGATCAGGACACCCTCGCCTCTATCAAGTGGTATCAGTTTTCAGGACACCCTCGCCTCTATCAAGTGGTATCAGATTTCCCGGTTGCTCGGTGAGATTTTATAGTTTTTCGTAGTTTAGATCAAGTCTGTTCTTCGTACCTATAGTCCACGAAAAAGCCAAAAAAATCAGGGTTAGTTCATCCTATCTGAACCAATCTGAGCCTTTGCAATTTTCTTTTCATTGCTTGCATAGTTGAATTATCGGTTGCATCGTCTTGTCGAGTTGCTGGTCTTAGTGTCTAGTTTGTTTAGAGTTTCGAGTTCTGTTCACATTAGTCACGCCGCCGCTGCATCGTTATCCCTTCCGCTGTCCACCACCCATCTATCAATTTCCACCACGTGCTACCCATCGTTCATTGTCACAATCATAGTTGAGGTCATTCACATCTTCACTAGATCCAATCTGTATCTTATCTAGTTTGTTTGGAAAGAGGGAGAGAGAAAAAAAGAAAAAAAGTTAGAGAAAAAAAGAGAAAGAAAAAAAAGTGTGAAAAAAAGAGAGAAGAATAAAAACAAAATTCGGATCTATAGACTCAATCTCGTAGTTGAATTCGGATTGGAATCTGTTTTGTGCACTGTTCAGTAAAACAGACGTAACTTCCTCATACGAAGTCCGTTTTGGCTCCGCGAGTACTCAAATGAAAGCTAGCGACGAGCCGCATCTAAATAGTTACAGAAACATGTTCAATATTTGGCACCTCAAAATCGTCTTCTAAATAGGTCTTTTTGCCCTCCGAAGCTCACAAACACAACTTATTCCAGTTTTTCAGGCCAGTTTTAGAATTTTTTGACTCCTCATATCAACTCGGAATTGAGTGATTCCTTTTGCGTTTGAAAGCTTAAGTCAATACCATTCTTGAAAAATTATCAAACAAATTGGCACAAACTTTTCCATAGGAAAGTTGGAGAGAAAGTTGTTGATATATCCTGCTTGGCTGTTGTTTCACATCATTATCTTTACAGGTATTGTGATTGTTCACGCTTCCAAGTAGTTCATAGGAACATGTTTTTGGATTCTGTTTCTTGTTTCTACTAATTATGACAGGATCCAGAGTTAATTCATGGGCTTTGTCGATCGTGGGAGACGTGCCACCACCTTTGCAAATACCACAATCGTCACAAGAGGTGCACAAACATCCAAATGCACATGATCAGGTTAACGTATCTATACCACCATTTAATGGTCGTTTTAGACCTGCTTTATATATTGAATGGGAGTTCAACCTGAAAAATATATTTGCTTCCCATAATTTTGATGAACATAAAAAGGTTAAGGTTGCGGTTGGTTCTTTCACTGGTTATGCTTTGGTTTGGTGGAGTGAATATTGTCAGTTACATCCTGATTATATACCTACTACTTTGGATGATTTGAAACTTGCCATGCGACATACTTCCGTTCCTGCTTATTATACTCACGACATGATTAAGAAGTTGCAACATTTAAAACAAGGTAGTGACACTGTAACAAAATATTATGATGATTTACAAACTACCTTGTTGCATTCCTCTTTAGAAGAAAGTGAAGATGATTTTATGGATAGATTTTGGGGAGGATTAAACCGTGATATTCAAGAGATATTAATTCATAAAGAGTGTTATCCTATGGACCATTTGTTTCGTCTTGCTTGCAAAGCTGAACATGAAATAAAACGACGTGTTGCCCACGAGGAGAACAAGCGCACGATGCACATTGCAAGAGTTGATATGATTGTTCCTTCAACTACTAGGCATACTATGACAACCACATCCATTGTTGTGAGGACTACATCACCTCCACCATGTGACACATCGCTCTCGAGAGTCGCTACATCATCTGAGTTGATCATAAGAGGTAATGACAAAGGTACTGATCTTCCATCTCTACATGAGAATTATGAATGCCTTGTCAATTTGAATGCACCATCTGATGAGCTACCCACTACTTTGATCGTACCACCTATTTTAGAGGACTATGTTGATAATTTGACTTTGCCATGTGATCAAACAACTGAAATACCAACAATTTTGAGTGCACCCATTGAATTAACTGTTGATGCAAAAGAACCAATGTGTAATCATTTTGATATGACCTCTAATATTGGTGATGATTCTGTGTCCAATGACTTATTGCATGTTTGCTTATTTAAGCAAGTTGTCACATGTAAATTTGATGCAAGTAAGATTTATTCACCAATGTTGGGATGGTTTAATGATGAATGTTGTCAATCTTTTGATACGAATAAGAGCTTCACTTATATGTGCAAACTGACTTGCAATATTTTCATGCCTTCTACTTGTGATAATTTTTTGGCTTTAGATTTTATGAACTATGAAAGTTACTCATGTATACATGTGTCATATGTGCAAAAATCAAGGGAAGTAAAAATGGATGACATATACATATACAACATGTACACCTTGTCTCTTTTGTTAGCCACATTTCAGATTAAGCAACGCGGAGGACGGCTTTGTTTTCAAAAAGGGGAGGATGATGAGGACATGACTACCTTGGATACGACCAAAAATATTGCATACATGCATATTTGTCAGGTGATTTCTAATGCAAACTATTCAATAATCTATTTATGTTATCCAGAACAAAAATAGTTCACACACTTTTGTGTTTTGTCTAATTGCAGGTGTATGGGACATTTGTACAATCCACATATGAAGATAAGGGAAAAGGAGAAGTTTAGGTTCTGTTCAAAAAGTCCGCTCACGTCACTTTTGGGCCAAGAGAAGATAGAGTCCAAGTCTTTCACGTTCTGGATTCATATTCGGACTGCACAGACATACCTGACTCAAAACTCCAACAACTTTTTCATACGGACTCCGAATTGGGTGATTCTTTTTTTGTTGGAAACTAGATTTCGTGCTCTTTCCAACCCAATTGAGTTCACCTTCAAATTCGTCCAGAGCGTTGAGTTATGGACGAAACAATCTGACGTTGCACCAGAATCTGAGTCAAACTACAAGCCCAAAGGTGTTGCATCACCTCCACTTGGGCCCATGAGCCTTGTACGACCTAGGGTTAGTTTTAAGCTTCCTTGGGACGTCCTCCCACCTCCTTGGCCGCCACCCCTTGCTCCTATATAAGTAGATCCATCTATTAGCTTTTTCCTTGAGATTTGTTTACTTAAAAGTTAGCCATTGCAACTTCGTTTGTGTCCAACGACCAGACCAAGACCGCTTACGGATCCCCACCATTATCAATACTTCATATATATTTTCAATATTCAGATTGATTTATCATATTCTTGCTCGTTCTTCGATTGCTTGCAGGAATAGACCTTTGTGGTCAGGCTGACCGTGCTTCCGGCATCGCCAGTAACCTCAGAAGATTGGTTTAGTGATTGCTAAGGCGCAATGTCGTGCACGTTTGTAGTCGGATCGTTAAAGTCGTCTCCACCAAATCGATAGTTATCATCTCATCGAAAGATCGGGACACCCTCGCCTCTATCAATAATTCTTTGTCATAAGTAGAATAGTTCAGACTAGGCCCACTCAATTTTTTAGAAAAGTATGCAACATGTTTGCCATCTTGTAATAACACACCTCCTAATCCAATTCCACTAGCATCACATTCAAGATCAAAAGTCTTATTAAAATCAGGAAGTTGGAGTAAAGGAGCATGTGTCAACTTATCTTTCAATACCGTGAAGGCTTCTTCCTGTGCGGTACCCCAAACAAAAGGCACATCCTTCTTTGTAAGCTCGTTGAGAGGTGCAGCAATGGTGCTGAAATCTCTCACAAAACGCCTATAGAAACCAGCAAGGCCAAGGAAACTCCTCACTTGTGTGACCGTTTTGGGCTGCGACCAACTCTCAATAGCTTCAATCTTGGCTTTATCAACTTCAATTCCCTGTGGAGTAACAACATAGCCAAGAAAAGATACTCGGTCGGTGCAAAAGGTGCACTTTCCAAGGTTACCAAACAAACGTGCATCATGTAGAGCAATAAAAACAGCACGTAAATGTTCCAAATGTTCCTCCAAAGATTTGCTATAAATCAATATGTCATCAAAGTAAACTACCACAAATCGTCCAATGAAAGCATGTAAAACTTCGTTCATTAACCTCATGAAAGTACTAGGTGCATTAGTTAACCCAAAAGGCATGACTAACCACTCATATAATCGAAACTTAGTTTTAAATGTTGTTTTCCATTCATCTCCTAATTTCATACGAATTTGATGGTATCCACTATGCAAATCAACTTTGGAGAATATTGTAGAGCCACTCAATTCATCAAGCATATCATCTAGCCTAGGAATAGGATGATGATAACGAATAGTAATATTATTAATGCCTCTACAATCAACACACATACGCGACGTACCATCCTTTTTCGGCACTAAAATGATAGGAACAGCACAAGGACTAAGGGATTCGCGTATATAACCTTTGTCGAGCAGTTCTTGTACTTGACGCATAATGTCCTTCGTCTCCTCTGGATTGGTACGGTATGGTGCACGGTTGGGTAATGATGCATCGGGAATTAAGTCAATTTGATGCTCAATCCCTCGAATAGGTGGTAATCCCGGTGGCACGTCTTCTGGAAAGACGTCAGCGAACTCCTGCAAAATGTTAGTGACAGCAGGAGGCAAAGAGGAAGGCACGTCCTCGAATGAAAATAATGCCTCTTTGCACACAAAAGCATAGCAAACAGATTTGCTGAAATCTAGATTATCAATATCAAATTTTGTGGCAAGTAAACATGCACTTTTCAATTTAATTTCAGAAGCAACACTAGATGGTTTATTATTAGGTTTCATTTGTTGCTCAAATTCTTTTGCCACAATCTGATTTTCAGTCTTATTTTTCTCCTGTTTTGCTTTATTATCTCTATTAATATCATCTTTGAAAATGGATTCAGGAGTCATAGGAAGCAGAGTAATATTTTTTATCCTTATGAACAAGAGTATACTGATAGTTTCTACCATGGTGTACAGAATTTTTATCAAACTGCCATGGTCTACCAAGTAATAAGGAACATGCTTGCATAGGTACCACATCACAATCAACATAATCAGCATATGTAGAGATACTAAAATGCACACGAACAGTACATGTTACCTTAACCTTGCCGCTGTTGTTGAACCATTGGATGTAGTAAGGATGTGGATGTGGTCTTGTGGTGGGAGGTAGCTTCTCCACCATCTCCATGCTAGCCAAGTTATTGTAGCTCCCTCCATCTATGATGACGTGAACAGAACGTTCCTTCACAACACCCTTTGTATGGAACAAATTATGCCTCTGATTTTTCTCGGCTTGTGTAACCTGCACACTCAAAACACGTTGAGCAACTAAACATTCATACCTGTCAGCATCTTCAGCAGCCATGTATTGCGTTTCATGATCAGAAACCTCTCCACCGTGTTCTTCATGTGTAATAAGTGCCAAAGTCTCCTCATCATAGTCACTAGCGGACTCATACCCACCATCCTCAATAGCAATTATCACACGCTGAGATTGGCATTCTCTCGCAAAATGTCCTCTTCCCTTACAACGACGACAAATAATATCACTTGTGTGCCCTATTGATGCCATGGAAGAAGAAGAGCTCTGCGCAGGTCCGGCAGGTGTGCTCTTGGCAGATAGTGGTGGTTGTGCCTGCTTTCTTGTATCACGGCTGGAGGTGGCACCTGATGGAGGTGCTGGTGGAGTGGAAGTAGAGGATGCACGTGGTGTCCATGATGAAGAAAAGTTAGTTCGCGCCAATGCCTGCCGATCCAGCACTTCACGTCCAGCTTTACAAGCTAGATGGAATAAACGAGTGATATTAGTATACTCCTTATACTCTAGAATGGTCTGAATCTCTCTATTTAATCCACCCATAAAACGTGCAAGCATAGCTTCATTCTCCTCAACAATACCACATCTAATCATGCCAGTTTGTAATTCCTGATAATATTCTTCTACAGAATTTTTTCCTTGTCTTAAATGCTGCAATTTTTGAAGTAATTCACGTTGATAATATGGTGGAACCCGACGAGTACGCATAGCAGTTTTCAAAGCAGCCCAAGTAGCTGGAATAGGATATAATCTTCAATGTTCAGACCACCAAACACATGCAAAGCTAGTGAAAGCAAAAACAGCAGCAGTAACACGTCTCTCCTTAAGATATTGTAAACATGTAAATCGTTGTTCAGTTTCTAACTCCCAAGTAAGATATATATCAGGAACATATCTACCCTCAAATGGTGAAATATTCAATTTTAGTTTAGGAAGATGGCCATGTACCTCAGGTGGTGGTGCAGCCCTACTGTTGCGATGATATGCATGAGGACGACCTGGTGGTGGTGGTGCTGGTGGTTGCAAGTAGTTCTGATTTTGGTCAACCTCATCCTCGTAATGGTCCTCCACCTCTGCAGTAGCAGCAGGAGCGGCAGAAGCATCAACAGTGGCACCAGAATTTTGCCCAGGGTCAATGGGAATGCGCTGTGCTCGTCCCACTTGATTTGGAAAGTGACATTGTTGTTGTTGTAGAGGTGTGTTAGGGGCAGCCGGTGGTGGTGGTGGAAGACGCGCGAGCAATTCATTAAACCTGTTATCGAGCTTTGTTTCGAACGTCTTCTCCATGCCATCTATCTTCTCCATGGCCTCTTCAAATCTGTTTAGCACATCTTGCACCTGTCCACTCATCATTTGCTGAAATTTATCATGCAACTCCTTATTCGTCAGGTTCTCCCAGTCAGTCTCGTCGGCTTGTGATCCTGCCATGGTTAGCGGCAATAGAAACACACAAGAATATGATCCTACAGACTGCTAACAAGAGGTGGTGGTGGATGTCACAAATCCGTCAAGCAAATCTCAAATTCTTACCAGTTCTTACCCAGCAGCAGGCGGTGATCGGCAATCATCGTAGTCAAAACTCTCAAAGCTTGGATAGAGCGATTACCATGGAGAGTCAAGCGCACGAGTAGATGTATGTGGAGCTGGGAAGGCTTATAATATGGTAGCAAAAAGGGTTAGCAATAATCAATTTAGAGATGCAAAGTTGAATAAACGCTCAACGACGGTACTGTGCTGGTCCTAGGCTAGACCATGCTAGAGATGCGAGCCTAGAACACTAACAAAATCACGGCGCTGCATGTAAACAAGGTAAAAGCACACTCTGGAACTTTTTTCCCTTTTTTTTGCGCTCCTCTTTTTTTTGCGAAAAATCACCATAATGGCGAGTGTCTCAAAACTCTTCCCTCGTCAAACTGATAGGATGGGCATGAATTTGTTTTTGACTTTTTTTTGGAAATCAGGGCAGCGACGACGAAAAAGTGCGACAAAAAATCACTATGATGGCACATGGCTCAAAAGACTCAGAAAAGACTAAAAATTGGATAGGGAAAAAAATTGCCTGCGAAAATTTTGGCCTAAAAACTGCCCGGGGGTCTCCAGACTTTTTTTTTCGAGACCTACTCAGGCAAGGAAAGACGAATCAGAAATTTGACGGACCTCGAAAACAAACCTAATATGAAAGGAACTCGAATTGGTAGTGGATATATGATGGTAGGATATGGCAACGGTGGTGGTATATGGAGACGGATTGGTGGTGGTATATGGATACAGATCGATGGCGGATAAGCGGTGGTGGTAGATGGAAGGAGCGAAGATGATGGTGCAGCGGCAGCGTGACAACTTATGACCAGAACTTGAAACTCTAAAAGACTAGACTCTAAGACCAGCAACTAGACATGACGATGCAACCGCAAATTCAACAAAGCAAAATACTGAAAAGACTATGCAAAGGCTCAGATTGGTTCGGATATGATGAACTAACCCTAATTTTTTTTGGCTTTTTTCGTGGACTGTGGGTATGAAGAACAGACTCGATCTAAACTATGAAAAACTGGAAAATCTCACCGAGCAACCTGAAAATCTGATACCACTTGATAGGGGCAAAGGTGTCCCGATGTTTCGATGAGATGGTGGCTATCGTTTCTGTGGGAGTCGACCTTGACAATCCGACTACGAACATGCGAGACGTCGCGCCTTAGCTATCGCTAAACCAACTTCCGAGGGGTTATTGACCACGCCGGAGCACGATCAACCTGACCACGAGGGTCTGTTTCCTGCGAGCAAACGAAGAACAAGCAAGAAACTGAGATTGCAATATGGATACTGCGAACATAAGATGAAAGCTTTATTGATCAAGGTGGGGTTCTGTGACATCTTGGTCTGGTCGTTGGAGACAAACGAAGTACGCGAAGTTGCAGCTATGGCGAACTTTTAATCTAAACAAAACCCAAAGTCTAAACGATGCCCCAAGGGCTGTATATATGGAGGAGAGAGGGGGAATTACGTGGCCCTTGGTGGAGGGGTCCGAAACCAACCCTAACTCTTGTTTCCCCACATATACGGACTCTAAAAACAACCTATACTTAAGTACTTCAAAAATACATGGGCCTGGCCAAATAATAAGGTGACGCAGCACCTAGAATAGCCTCTGGTCGAAATTTATGAAGTGGCATCTTGTATATTTCGTCCCATGCTTCATGCACTCATTATGGTGGCTTCAGAGTCCTGGAATCATCACTTGTAACTCCGTTCTTGTTCCCCTTGCGCATGCCATCATCTCCATGCTTGAACTTGCTCCAAGGTTCATCTTTCTTGTCCAAGCTAGGCCCTTCATTTGTAAGCAAAACAAATGTATCCAATTTAGGCAGCATCATATTCTCATGAACATTAGAATCGTTACCAAGAAACGAAAGTACCTGATAATTCAATTGGCGTGCACGAGCTCTAGTAATTGGTCCAGTATGTATAGCAGCAGGGGCTGTGGGTGTAACAATGGTATTGATGTCCTCATCATCCATTGTCTTCATGCTCTTAATGAACTTAATGGTGTTGGCGAGCTTGTGGGGGAGCTTCGCGAGCTCGAGGAGGAACTTGACAATGCGCGCGAGCTTGAAATCGTTGTTCTTGAATTTCTTCGTGAAGTGCTTCATCTTGTTCACGGGATTGACGGCTTCGGTCGACAATGGCTCGACTCGAATCGCGTAGAGCTTGTTGCACCGCAAGTTCTTGAGCGTCACGGGGTTTTTGTTCTTGACGTTGTGTCTCAGCATCTTGTGCAAGTTGGTTTAGACGCGCACGTTCTTCCTCTTCATGTTGGCATTGTTGTTGCCGTTCTTGTGCTAGCGCAAAGGCCTCTTGAGTTTGACGTTGTCGGCGCTCTTGAGAGTCAGTGTCTCGAAGAGGATTGAGGCTTGCTTGACGGTCGGTGCGCGCAGCTCGACGAAGAGTGTTCGATGTCGGTGTACTTGAGCCAGAGAGGGTGAAGTCGGAGTGGCGGCTTGAACGGCTCCTTCTTGAAGTGGAAGACGAGCGGTTGAGCAACAAAGCACGAATTTCGTCCATCCTTGCGTCATTCTCTTGCTTGTGATCGTCGAGCTTGTGGTCGAAGTAGTCCCTTGTACGTTGCTAGGAAAGTCACAAGTCGGCGGCAAGGTTGTCGATGCGATCACTCATAGCTTGTTGCTCTTGATGCAAAGCACGTTGTGCACCAAAGAGGTGACTCTTGGTGACGAAGGAGTTCATGTCGTCGTCTTGCTCCATGAAGAGTGGGTTGATAGAAGTACTTGGCCTATCCATCATGAGATAGTGGTGGTGAGTAGGAAAAATGAGAGAACAAAACCAAAGTTACCTTTTCCGAAGATTGTGGATGTAACAAGTACGATCTCACGATGCTATAATAGGGGAATTGGTACCGGGAATTGTTTCTCACACCTACAAGTAAAAGGCTTATGGAGGAGCTCGGTTAGGATGGTGGCAAAAATTTCAAGCAAATGTTAGTCAAGATATCGATAAGGTTGAGAAGATTCACAAAAATGCAAGTAAAAACAAATAGATCAAACCCAATGATATCACTAGGAACACACGAACGGAAGATAGATGGGATCCGCACAACCAAGGGGTGAGCTCAAAATGTGCAACCACGGAAAATGCTCTTGTTGTGCGAATACTAGAGAGACGCTAGCTCGATTGCTCAAATGGGCTAGATACGCGTGTGCACCAACCTATAAGAGAAACGTGCCGTCTTCAATCCCAACTATGCTACGTATGAGGTGTCGAAGATGATATGCAAAATGGCTCGATGCTATTGCTTACAAGCTCTTTGTTGCTCCTCTTTTGCTTAAAAGCTTTTCTTGTTTTTTTTGTGAAGCGAGAGCCAAGTATGATATGAGACAAGTATGTAAGATATGCACGGGAGAGACTTATGGCACTAAGATGGTAACGAGATCACTACGGTGCACAATAGCGTGGCCCGGCAATTCTCAACTTGCTAGTCTTGATGGGTAAGCTACACGAAATGGCTCGAGTTATCAATGTAAAGCAAGGGTGATATGTCGTCGAGGTTACCGTCCGATCGTACGGTAAGAATGTAGTTGTTGAAGCCGGTGTGGTGTACAAGTTGTTGATCAAGTGGCAGTGATGATGATGTCCAAATGTGCCTAAGTAGCCGAAACACCTTAGGACACAAGAGAAACCGCGGTCCGAAACTCAAACAACCACGAGAAATGTGTGGAAGAACACGAGTGTTGGTATGGAAACAAAATGGTGTAAACAAAAGATGGCCGAAAGTTTCTGGATGGTCCGTGCGCACAGGGTAAGTGAGGCCCGTGTGCATGGGGTCCTGTGTGCACGGGGTCTCGAGGGCCCGTGTGCACGGGGTGTGCTGGGAGCGGATGAACAACTCTGGATCCGAGGGGATTTGCCAAGATAAGGACAATTTCGAGGATTTGGATGGTGGGGAAGAAGGAAGATGGGTAGATCCACTTGCCAAACTCCAAATTCGTGGATCAAAACAACCAAATCTCACAAGATCTAACATATTGCAAGAAAAAAATTGGGCTATTTTTGTGGGGATTTTCGAATTTGGACGAAAAACAACAAAATCAAGCTAGAAACTGGGGGGATGGGGCTCCAAGATGTGAATCAACCTTGCTCATGATACCAAAATGATATAGGATGAAATCCTAGAGGGGGATCTTTTCACACTTGGAGGGGGAAAAGGGCTAACTCTCAAGAACACAAAGAGGAAAACACTCAAACAATTCCCCAATCACACATCCACTAGGATAGGAACATAAGATCCACAAGTCACAAACACAATCAAAGGAAAGATACAATGGCAAAGTTCTTCCCACTCCTAGGATATGAGGTCTTGAAGTTAGTCTTCTCCTAGAGGAGGTCTTGAAATCCACTAGGATTCTTCCCAAGAGGGGCCTTGATTCCACAAATGGGAAGGTAGAAGGAGCAAAGCTCACAAATATCTCACCTCATACTTTGCTCATATTTTGCTAACCCTAAACATAGCCCTAGGTACGGTTTATATAGTCTTAGGGTCGAGAGAGATGAAGAGGGGCTCGATTTGGGGATCTCAGTCATCCAACCTGGGAGGCCCGTGCGCATGGGGTAAGTTGGGCCCGTGCGCACGGGGGTCCCGTGGGCACAGTACAGGCCCGTGCGCACGGGGTGCTCCAGCGCCAACTTCTTGGATAGCCCGTGGGCACGGGGTCTCGGGGGCCCGTGCACACGGGGTCACCTAGGACTTCCAGTTTTGTTGGTGTTGCACTCCGTCTTGGTCCGCGTGGCCTTGGGGTGGTTCCTCTTCTCCTTGGGGGTGCTCCCGAGCCTCTTGGTGGTGTTCCTCTTCGTACCTAATGAGACATAGCATATCTTGGTGAGGTAGCAACAACGTTCCATTCGTATCCATATGCAAGCTAAGTAGGAAGGAGTTCACCTCGGTTTCCAAAGCACGTGTTCTCGCTCTTGTCATAGGTCCACGTGGGGCTTGATGTGTCGGTGTAGAGTCCATGGGGATGATGGAAGGATGCTCCGCATCAAGAAGGTTGTATGTACATGAAAAAACACCCCTTGCACAAACTCCAATGTAGAATGAGAGAGCATCTTATTTATTATTTCACATCCTATTGGGCAAACTAGATACAACCCATTGGAGTTGTTGTATGTTAAGGTGTTGGTTGATGACATGGCATATTTTACGAACAAGCTAACATACAAACTGTTGAAGATGCCCTTAGATGATGATGTAGGGTAGAACCCTAGTGGCCCGATATTTCATGAAAGGAGCGGATCCCGCGAAGAACGCGAAGAACACGAGGAAGGAAACGAGGGGAAAATCACGAGGGGGACACAAGAGAACACTCAAACCAACAAGTATGATCACACATGTGCTAGATCCTTGAAACACAAAGAGAGATACAAGATCCAAAGTCAACAACGGACGATACAAGAGGTAACCGGTTCTGCTCCGTGAGGAGGTCTTGAATCCACAAGGGGATCTTCCCTTAGAAAGGGGGCTTGAATCCAAAGGGATCTTCTCCGAAGAGGCCGCGGTCTCTCGCAAGGAGGAGATCCGATATGGATGAGCGTAGCTCTATCTCTCAAATGAGCTAAACCAATGCTAACCTTCAAATGGTGGAGGTGGAGGATTATATATAGTCTAGGGCCACGAAGGGGTAAGTGAAGGGGTACATGGGCCTCAGCCTGCAACTGGACACGGCCAGGTACCGGACGTCTGCTGGGGACCGGTCGTCCGGTGGCTCGTGGGCGGCCGGACGTCCGGTAGGGGCCGGTCGTCCGCTCGTTTTGGCTCGGATGCTAGTGTAGAGGATTTCCGGTCTGGACCGGTCGTCCGGTCGCCGGTCGTCCGGTGGCGTCGGACGTACGCTCGTTTGGCTCGGGTGCAGGGACACCGGTCGTCCGGTGGATCTTCAGGCGCCGGACGTCCGGACCCGACCGGTCGTCCAGTGGCTCGAGCTTCTTCGACAGCTCTTCTTCTTGCGTCTTTGTTTCCACACTTCCCTCGCGGATGGTGTAGGTGTTCCTTGGCACTTGCACTCCTCCATGTCGTCCGCGGCATTCCGACAATACCTATGCATGCACACGGGAGAAGTGTCAAGTAGTATACCATCCTCGAAGGGGTCAAGTGAGCACGTGTAAAGGATATGATTCACCTTTGTGTATGTGAAGTAGAGGTCGCATGTGTCACTTGCCAAACGGACTCTTGACATGGTGATGTCCGTAGGATGCTCCGCATCATCTCCCCTCCCTTGGGAAAGATCCGACCTCGGATCGAAAACCAAATCACCATGGGAAAGAGATGGCTTCGCCGTGTAGGAGTGGACGTTCACCAAGTAGTCGTCATCTTCAAGCTTGAAGTGGGCACTCTCCAATGTCGCACCATCTTGGGATTCCTTCAAAATAAGCAAGGACAACAAACACTTGGAAAAATGAATTTGGTTAGCATTAGTGCAAAACCAAGCATTCAAGAGGCGATTCACCAAACAAGTGTCGTCATCATGCAAAGCATATGGTGTGACAAAGGGTTTTGACATGGCATATAAGCGCATAAATTGAGCATAATCAAGGATATCATGGGGACAAGCATGTAAATGTGAGGTATTGATGCAAATATGTTGGACAAGTGAAGAAGCATCTACCTCCAGTTCATAGCAAGCATTCACAAATTGCTCAATGAAAAGTCTATGGTAGGCATAGGAATCATTCACAACACCAAATAAAATGAAGTGTCTAAACACATGTGTCAAGTGCAAGACAATCCAAGCATAATGTGAATTGGGTGTAGTGAATATCGTGTGGCACTCAACACAATAGAAAGAGCAATTGTTCATCATGTGTGAGGCAATCCAGTCAAGCATAGTAATCAAGTCATGCAAGCTAGTAGTGCGAAGATGCAACATACTAGAGGAAATCATGGCAATCATGTCATGTGAGCAAATAATAGACATAGACAATGCACATGACATATCGCAAGCACGAACACAAAGCGAAATGAAAGTATCATCTTATTCATGGGGCACAAAGCAAACATGGGAATAACAAGCAATATCTCCACCAAGCTTGCAAATACACATACAAGTATGAGAATCAATCATCATGTGTAATGCAAAGCATGGGTCACGAATGCATGGCAAAAGCATAGTAATGAGCATAACAAGCAAAGTGAACATGGCAAGATGGGCACAGAATATGTAGTGGACAATAACCCATAGCCAAGTGAGGGTCATGTAGAAGAAATGTGCGAAGACTTCGCGTGAAGAGAGCGGCGGGAAATGCAATCCATGGGATCCCAAGTCATCATTGCTCTCTAGAGCTCATTTTGTCAACTCGTGGGATTGCGAGGTTGACAAGAATTCATGGGTACCTACACAAAAGAGACACAAACCAAAGAAATTGTGCGCGTGGTAAATGTACACATCATCCATCATGATGTGTATGTGTACGTGTGAGTTGGCACAAGATAAGCATCGCTCAAAGAAATTTGATGCATGGTATAAGAACATGTCATCCATCATGAAAGAATAGTTATTGTGTATAACATGATGGGGATGAAAATTGAGCATACAAGTATATGGCACATCAATAGCATGTTTATTCATGGGAAGCATATTGTGCACATAATTATTGGGATCATGCAATGGATGGGAGTGATCAAAATCTCCAAACATGTATGAGGAAACTATGGGGGTCTCCTCATGAGAAATGTTGGAAACATCATATGGAGAAAATGGACAACATCAAAAACAATGCATCTCCGAAGCTAGGTGGTTATGGCATGGCATATGAGATAAATGATGCAAAGGTAGCATGTCAATATCATCACAAGAGAAACAAATGCCAATAACCATAGGCTTGTCATCTATGCCATATGTGCAAATTGGGTTCATTTTAATAGCATATGCATAGTCACTATGAAGAGATTGCAAATATGACATATGATTGATCTCATGCATAGCATATGACAAGTCAAGCGGATTGGCAAACATGATGTGACCGAGAGAATTAGCACAAGAAATCCTATGTAACATGGCATCACAACTAAGAGACTCCACATGGCAATCATCATACTCATCATAAATGGGTAAATCAACGCATGGGGAAATCATACTAGCATGAAGCATGTCAATAGGGGGATCAACATCATGAAAGCAATCAATGTCAAGAATGTCCACTAGTGGGACTAGAGCATCACCGTCACCTATGTTACCATTTTCATTCCACTCAAATGGTGTAGACCAAATGGTGGTCATCTTCATCTTGATGGAACCATGTGGGGGGTGCATCATATTCCACCATGGCCATCGTCTTGTCCAAAGGGAGGACGAAGTCATCGCGAATCGGCGCGTCATCATAGATGGGACCTAGCACCAAATGAGAAGACACAATAGAGGTAGAGGTTAAGTTGTTAGAAATCGAAGAGGCCTCACATGAACTATCAACTATCACTCTCTCTCTATGTGGTGGTTCACTCACTCCCTCAAAATTGGTGCGGTCAAACTCACATATGGTGGAGTCACTCATCTCACTCAATAGGTGGGGGTTGTGGCTCTCCTCACATGGGAATTGTGGAAACACATCATATATGGGGCTAGTGATGAAGTCAATATCACTCTCAATATGGTGGCAAAAGTCACTCAAGTCATCATACGTCGCAGTGGTCGAAGGGAAAATCCCATGCTCAACCATCTCGTTGTCGTCACCGTGTATGAAGGCCAAAGATGGCACATCATCACTCTCGCCTCCTAAGATGGAAGCATCATCCTTGATCGCCACCTTGTCGCTCGCCTCCAAAGCTTGGTCCTTGAGGGTCTCCGCAGTCGTACTCATCGTCGCACCATCTTGAAAAAGAGTCATGGAGGACTCGGCATCATCAATGCCACAAAGAGGAATGTCGGTGAAGTCGACCTTGGGAGCATCGTCTTGGAGCTCGTCGGGCTTGGACATCTTGGTGGTACTATCCTCATGCTCGTTCTCATGGAGCTTGGTCTTTGCGAAGTGAGCTTGGGGTCGAGAAGCCTTGGCCTTCATGAGTTCTTGTTCCGCCTTGAGAGCACCAATGTAGTTGTCGTCGAGGGACTTATAGTTCTCAAGGAAGATCGTCTTGGAGATGTCGTTGTGCAATCCCATCATGAAGTGGAACTTCATCGAAATGGGGTCATCCACACCGGCTCGTCGCAAGGCAATCTTCAACTCCTTGAAGTACTCGTCGATGGATTTGGATCCTTGGATGGTTTTCTCCAATTGGCGTTGAAGTTGTTCCGTGTAGGTTGGAGGCACAAACTCTCGCCGCGAAGCTCTCTTCGTCTTGAGACAACTCATGTCGTAGCTCTCCGAAGGTGTGTGAAGCCACCATGTGGATGCGTAGTCGTGCACTTCACTTGATCTTCGGGAGGGACTTGATGTATCTTGAGGTAGTCGTCCATCAAACGCTCCCACTCGAGATACTCCCCGGGTTCTTGATTCCCATAGAAAGGAATCGTGTGGTCAATGTCGAGGTCGTAGTAGCTCGTGGAAGTCGCGGACTTGAGCTTGGGGAGCTTCTATTAAGCGTAGTCTTGAGGTGCTTGTTGGCAAAGATGCCATATATCCAAAGGCGAAGATGCCTTGTAGTCGCTTGGCGAAGATGCCAAAGTGGTTGGTGTAGCAGTAGCTCCATCTTGGTGGTGCTTGTCTCGCGGTCTTCTCTTGTGGTCATGAAGTTTGGACTTGGCGTGAAGTAGGGCTTGTTGCGACTTGTAGGTAGGCGCATCTCGAGCATCTTCATGATGATGTTGTCGTTGTCATGCTTGAGCTCGATGTAGATGTCATTCCTCGTCGTCGTGCACATGTTGCTTGGAGGTGACTTGCCCTTCATGACGAGGTGGATCACGAACGTGATGGTGGTCGCCATGGAGATGTGGACGAGGACGACTTGCGCTTGCATCCTTTTTGCGCTCCGAAGACTTGTGACTTGAACGTCGCCGCCTTGAGGATGATGAAGTGGAAGAACAGATGATCAACAAGGTCCGAATCTCTTCCATCCTTGCATCTTGCTCCTCCTTTTATGCGGAAAGCTTGTTGTTGATGTAGTTGTACACGCCGTCGTTGTTGTGGAAGACCGGAGATGAAATGCCTTGCCTATCCATCACAAGATTCGAGCCAATATGAGTGGAGAAAGAGAAGAACGAATACCAAATGTACCTTGACCTAAGTTGAAAGTGGATCAATGATCACTCCAATGCGGACAAGGAAATAGGACAATTGGTACCAATTCTTGTCAGTTTCTCACACCTACACAAGTAAGGCTTATGGTGGAGCTCGGTGAGGATAGTGGCACAAAAATTTGATGTGAAGTGTTAGCAAGAGTCAATAATGTTGAAAGAGATTCACAAATTCGCAAGTGTAACAAGTAGATCAATAGCAATATGTGGCACACGGAAACATGCACACGGATAGATAAATGGGGTCGTGCAACCAAGGATGAGCACAAAATGTGGAATCCACGGAAAATGCTCGTGTTGCACAGCTCAAGAGAGACGCTAGCACGATTTCTCTATAGGCGGATACGACACTTGTGCACAACCTATAAGATGTGAAATGTATAACTTTCTATCCCAAGTATGCTATGTGTATGATGTTCCGGTGGTATGATCCAAGATGATCGGATATGACAATCTTATGTGTAATGTGGGATGATGCTATGGCACTTGCTTACAAGCTCTTTGTTCACTCTTTTGCTTAAAAGCTTGTTCTCTTTTTTTTGTATGGCCACTTTGCGAAATGCACAAACCAAGATAGCAATTGTGTATATGTGGGAACAATCTTGAGGAACAAGGGATGATATGATGATACCAATATGATATGGTATGTATGCAATGGAAGGATGGATCACTAATGTGCACAAGTAACGTTGCCGGCAATACTCAAATGGCTAGTCTCGATAGGCAAGTAACGCAAAATGTGCTAGGGGTTAACAATGCAATTGCAAGGGGAATGTACAATGGAGGGGTACCACGATACCAAGATAATATGGAGGTTACCGTCCGTGTCGATGATGAGTGGCGGTGATCTTGATGGAGATACAAAGATGATGGAGACTTGTCCCTAAGTAGTCGAAACACCATAGGAAACGGAAAAACCGCTAACTCAAAATCTCAAACGTCAAATGGTGGTAGGGGGAAGTTGTGGTGTTGCACTAGGCAATGCGGAAGTGGTGGTAGACTATACACGGTGTCGGAGTTGAAAGCACGGTCCCTAAGTAGCCGAAACACCTTAGGAGACACAACTCACAACACAAACAAAATTGGTTTAAGTTGAGGTGGCGGAAGTGTATGGTGGGCAAGGTTATGCGGAAGTGGTGGTGGTGGTTGATGAAGAAGCGACCGTCCCTAAGTAGCCTAGACACCTTAGGAGACTCAAATCACTCCTCAAGCAACCACTAATGCGATGGGGAACAAAATTGATTAGGTTGCGGAAGTCGGTGGTGGTGTAGTGGATGATGTGGTGGAAGCCCTAGGCAAACTTGCCAAATTTCAGAAAATTTGATGGAGTCAAATGATGTTGGTGGTATTTTTGTGGGAAGTAGGATGTCAAGAGCTTTCCAACGAGCTAAAGAACGCGAAAATCGGACTCCAGATGAATTAGTTATGGCCGAAACAAAAACCAGCCGAAGTTGATATCTACAGGTAGCGGACGACCGAAAAAAACGGTTGTCCGGTCGCCGGACGTCCGGTCGGGTCGGAAATCCGCTGATTCTGCTCGGGTTAGGGGGTTCCGGTCGTCCGGTAAGGTCGGACGTCCGGTGGTTCCTGTGGCTCCGGACGTCCGGTAAAGTGACGGTCGTCCGGTGGTCGGGGTCGACGCGAAATTTCAAATCTGGGACACGATTTTGGGCGGAAAATGGAGATTTTGGGGTCAAAATTGATGAGATTTCGTGGATGAAAGATGGGGAAACTTGGGGAGATTCTAGATCAACTCGAAACCAAGCAAATCCATGGATCAAAATCAACAAAACATCATCAAACCAACAAATCACAAAAAAAAATTGGGGCTATGTGGGGATTTTCGAATTTAGGACGAAATCAAGCAAAAGAAGGCTAGAAAACGGTGGGGGAGGCTCCGAAATCGTGATCAACGTGGCTCATGATACCAAGATGATGTAGGGTAGAACCCTAGTGGCCCAATCTTTCATGAAAGGAGCGGATCCCGCGAAGAACGTGAAGAACACGAGGAAGGAAACGAGGGGAAAATCATGAGGGGGGCACAAGAGAACACTCAAACCAACAAGTATGATCACACATGTGCTAGATCCTCGAAACACAAAGAGAGATACAAGATCCAAAGTCAACAACGGACGATACAAGAGGTAACCGGTTCTTTTCCGTGAGGAGGTCTTGAATCCACAAGGGGATCTTCCCTTAGAAAGGGGGCTTGAATCCAAAGGGATCTTCTGCGAAGAGGCCGCGGTCTCTCGCAAGGAGGAGATCCGATATGGATGAGCGTAACTGAAAGTGCGTTATATCGACTAGAGGGGGGGTGAATAGGCGATTTTTATGAAAGTCTTCAAAACGTGAGAGTTATGAAGACAAACAGTGAAGATTATGCCTATTACTATACAGCGGAAGTTAGATTACACTAGGCAAGCCATGGTCAAGTATTCAATAAAGTGAAAGCATAGTGACACAAGCTTCAGTGTAATAAGGATCAGGTAGGAAGAAGTTATGAAGCCAATCAAATCATACAGTTATGTTGTGAAGACAAAAGATAGAGCAAGCATGCAATGGCTTCACAATGAATAACAGTAAGTTGAAGGGAAGTGAAGATGAAACCAGTGACACGTTGAAGACAATGATTTGTTGGACCAGTTCCAGTTGCTATAACAACTGTACGTCTGGTTGGAGCGGCTAGGTATTTAAACCAAAGGACACACAGTCCCGGACACCCAGTCAAGGACACTTAGTCCAAGACACCCAGTCCTCACCGTTTTCTCCTTGAGCTAAGGTCACACAGACCTCGCCCAATCACTCTGGTAAGTCTTCAAGGTAGACTCCCAAACCTTTACAGACTTCATTCACTGGCAATCCACAATTTCTCTTGGATGCTCTGAACGCGACGCCTAACCGTCTGGAGGATGCACAGTCCTCAAGTGTAATAAGTCTTCAGATCACACAGACACGAAGACTTAAGTGATGCCCAATTTACTCTGGCTCTGGGTGGTCAGGGCTTTTCTCCTTACTAGGAATTTTTCTTTCAAAGGCTTCGAGGTGGGTTGCTCTTAAACGACAAAAGCCGTGTACTGAAATCTGAGCAGCCAACCATTTAAGGTTGTGAGGGGTGGACTATTTATAGCCACTTGGCAACCCGACCTGATCTGTCCGAAATGACCCTGGGTCACTAAGGAACTGACACGTGTACCAACGGTCGGATTTCGAACTCACACGGCAACTTTACTTGGGCTACAAGTAAAGCTGACTTGTCTGACTCTGGACAAGATTTTCTCTCATAGGCTTCGCTCAAAGACATAGGATTTGAATTAGGCATCACTTCAGTCATTCTGACTGGTTCTCTTCGACCCCACTTAACAGTACGGTGGTTCCTATGACACAACATGAATGAAATAAAACTACGAAGGATCTAGGTCTTCGAGTTTCAAAAGCTTCATAGGGAGTCTTCTCATGTCATTGTCTTCAATATGAATATCTTCATAAACCACCATTGTCTTCAATGTCTTCGTACATTTTTAGGGGTCATCTCTGGTAGTAAAACCGAATCAATGAGGGACTTCTACCTGTGTTTTCCGCAATTCTCACAAACACATTAGTCCCTCAACTAGGTTTGTCGTCAATACTCCAAAACCAACTAGGGGTGGCACTAGATGCACTTACAATCTCCCCCTTTTTGGTGATTGATGACAAACTAGTTGAAATTTTCAACGGGGAACATAATTTGTGATATTGTGTAAGAATTGTCTTCATAAGCTGCAAGGACTCCCCCTGAAGATGTGCATGTAAGTAATTTGCTTCTTGAATGCAAATGCACATGGCAGGTTTTACTTGTGGAGATCCACTTCAGCTTATGATGACAATCTACTATGCATGTAAGAGTAGACGAAGATAATGACATGCATAATGGAAAATGGACATCTGCAGAATGATCTAAGTGCGGAATTTATCGTCGCACATGCGGAATTTATCTTCGCATAACAGGTAGCAGATGACCATCAAGTCTAAGTGTTACAACTCAAAGAAGCAAATGTAGCAAAAAAACGGGAGTTGTAAGCAGGAAGCAAAGTGTAGCAAAAATATGAAGGCACCCGCCCATAGTGACCCGCTTGAAGACTATAACCATCATATGCTTCTCCCCCTTTTGTCAGTGATGACCAAAAAGGTTTGAAGACATAGAGGTTTCTACGCGTTCCCAGGCGCAGCAGGGTCGGTGGAGTTGTTTGACGGTGGTGCAGACGAGCTTGGTGCAGTTTCGACGCGCGTTGAAGCAGGTGGAGATGATGTCGCGTCGTCTTCTTCTTCAATAATCCGAGCAGACACGGTGGCAGCAGAAGAAGAGAACTCTGAGTCTTCAAGAGATGGTGTGCTGCGCATCACCGCTCTTCTTGGAGGCGTGGAGTCAAATTTGAAGTGCTCTGTGAAGCCATCCTCATGCAGTTCAGCTTCAGGGCACATCATGGTGAGGCCCTTCCAAGTGCGGCGACAGGTCTCGTGTGTGACAAATGCATTCTTGGTTGCCAGATTTCTGATGCGATTGACTTCTTGCATGATGCTTTTCATCTGCCTCTTGAGCCAGTCGTGATGCCTATCTTGCTTTTGGCGAAGAGCCACAAGAAGCTCTTTGTCATTGAGTGCACGAGCGCGCTTCTTGGGTCTCTCTGCAGCTGTGCTGTTGGTGGCTTCAGTTGATGCAGGGGCACGTGTGGTGCCAGCCATTGGATACACTCGGGAGAGAGCTTCAACACCTTCAATATTTTGAGTGAAGCTCTGGTGTTCTGCATTCTGAAGACTTAGTGGTTGCTTGGCCGGCTCGGGATATATTGCTTCAGCAGATGTGTCCACATCTGGCAAAAATATCCTATGATTGCGGGCTGAGGGTTGATAGGAGATTGCAGAGTGAAGCTTGATCAGCCTCATAACCCAAGGAGCATAAAACTTTAATCCAAACAGTTCTGAAGCAGACGCTGCAAATTGACGGATGAAGAGATCCTGTGTATTGAAGCATTTGCCGTGAAGAATGCAGAAGATGAGAGTCTTCATTGCACCATCAATCGTTGCATATCGAGAGTGTCCCTTGACTGGCCAGAGAGTCCGCCTTATGATGTGGTATATTGTTCTGGGCAGGTACTCTAAGTCTTCAACGAAGAACCTAGTTGGATAGGGTGCATTTGGAGGAAATGGCTTCATCATTGAGAGCATCTGACTCATATCTGGCTCAGGACGCTGAAATATGCTCTCAATTGCTTCAGCATGGAGTTGGCACCCTTCTTCAAAGAATTCGCCAGGAGTGGGAAGGCCGGTGAGCTCAATTAGATCGAAAGTATTGGCTTCATGATGGATATTGCCTGTCATCCACTCAAGGATCCATGTCTTCAGATCTCTGTTATAGCCCTTGATATGCAAAGTGGCATAGAACTGGAGCAGAAGCTCTTCGTTCCAGTGCTCTTCGTCAGTGATAAATGGCAGCAAACCCACTTGCTTGAAGCAATCCAATGCTTCTTCCAGACCAGGCAGACCTACAACAGCTTCAACCTCAAGGCGCTTGTGAGGAAAGATGCGGCCTTGGTTGTAGAGGATGCATGAATAATAGCTGCGCTGTTGATGGCTCCAGAACCTATCTGATACAATCCGTTCCCTTGAATAAGGGTTCTTAGAGCGGTCGAAAAACGTGTTATCTGCCCTGAAGCTGTTGATGTTGAAGGAACCAGGAGCTGATGCAGGACCTGGGAACCTTGGTAGTCGTGGGATCGGCTTCTGGACCTGGGGCCTGTGCGCAATATGATAGTTGAATTGTGGTCCGGTAGTAGACTCAGGCACAGAATGTTCAGGAGCAGTAGCTTCATTGTCTTCTGAAGCTATTGTTGGGTTGGGCTCCACATTTGCTTCGGCGTTGTTTGTGGCAGCCTCAACATTTTCAGCTTCAGGCACGTTCTCCTTGAGAACTGTTTCTGCTTGCTCTTCGGCTAATTCAGCCGGAATGTCTTCAGCAGCCTGAGCCCTTGGCCCTCTGCGAAGCCTATGGAGTGTAGGCGCTGGTGGAGTTGCAGTGGGTTGGGGCTCATCTTCCTCCTGTGGGCGATCTGCCCACGACGCATTTTGTGTGATTGGTGTCAATGGACGACCAATACTGATCTGTTCGCTTGTCTCAAGCTGAGGAAGGGCTGCATCACCTTGCACATTGTCTTGGGGACCAATGTCTTCAGCAGCATTGGGGTTGGTTGCTGGAATGTCTTCAGCGTGCGGAGCCTCAATGTAAGTAGGCTCATGCACTGTCAACTGGCGATCTGCGTCAGGATAGCGGACGCAGAGGGGTTCAACTATCAGGGGCTCTGTGGGAGCAGCCCGAGATTTCTTGGTCTTGCGCTTCTTGATGATGGGTTCAGAAGGAGAGGCTTCAGAATGTTTTCTCTTCTTAGCTTCAGCCTCTGCAGTCCGTGTCTTCTTGTGCTGTGAGGCGGTTGATCGACTCTTTGGCTTCGACCCAGTCGTTGCAGCGGGGAAGACAATCGGAGCAGTTTCTGACCTTGGCGCTTCAGGTTCGGGCACAGTCGCCTTCTTTTTCTTCTTCGCGGCCATCCTGGGGTCAATGCCGGGACGCCCAAGTGCCTTGTGCTTTTCTGCCTCATTGTAGGCTTGCACGCAGCGATCGGCCAAAGTCTTCATGCGTTCTTGCGAGCCTTGAGCTTCGGCACGCGTCTTCAGAAAGTTTTCTTTCAGCTCATGCAACATGATCTTGAAGTTTTTCACTTCTTGCACACTGAGCTTGGCCACGTGCTTCTTGAACTGAGCCTTTTCATAATCAATTTTCTGCTTCAGTTCTACAATTCGCTGGGCTATTGCAAGTTCTGAAGCGATTGCACCTTGAAAGGCAACGTTGAGGCCTATGGGTAGCTGCAGATCATTGAAGCTTATGTCTGGTGTGTCAAACCATTCATCGATGAAGTTGTGGATGATGGCGACATCAAACAGAGGCAGATTGTTGAAGATTTCAGCCTCCTCCTTGCTCTTGATGAGCTGCTCAAGAGCATCATCTCTAAGATCTTCATCGCTTGAGAGATCAATGGCTTCGCAGCGCAGAATGTCAGCAACTGTGAGCTCTTTGCCTGTGAGTGGCTGAGGCTTCTTGGCTTCTTGGGGCTTGGACACTCGTGATAAGCCTTCTGACTGCACACTGGCTTCAGGAGGTGCAGTTGCTAAAGGCTTCACTCTTGCTATCTTGGGAGAAGCGGCTGGCTTTGAAGCTTTTGGAGCTTTTGGCTTCTTCTGCTTTGGGTTCGGAGCAGCAGGGGCGTCATCTGACTCAGTATCTGCTGGAGGGTCATTCACAGCAGTCCCTTGGACTAGGATGCGAGTGATGAGGCCAGCAAGATTGGCATACGGCCTGATGATATTGGGATCGGCGTTGCGTGTGCCATCTGCCCTTGGTGAGGAGGGACCAGGGTTGAAGTCAAGCCCAAATTTCTTCTTGTTTATCTTCGCTGACTGTTGTGCAAACTGAAAGTTGCGCTTGAAGAGATTATCATCGCGGCACCAGAGAAGTGATGATGGATGTGCCTCAGCTGGCTGTGGTCCTCTCACCATGCATGGGTAGAAGCCTTGAGCAATGGCTTCGTCTCTGGACCTGGGTACGAGATTTTTGTATAATAAATCTCCCCACGGTCTCTTAATGGCGCACTTCTCCGCATATTCCTGAGTGACGAAGCGGTAGTGGAACCATTGCTCTGCCCAATATCTTCGAATCCATTGGATTCGTGTCTTGCGCTGACCATAGCTTTCTTCAGGATCAGTTTTGTACATCTCTGCCAATTCATCAGGCAGATCTTTGGAAGTTTCACCACGTTGCTGTCTGCCTCCCTTCCTTGCTGCTGTTTCTGAAGCCATGAATAACTTGGAAGGCTTCAAGATGTTCAAAGGCTTCAAAGGCTTCCTTTTGCAAGAACTGGCTTCAGGCGAGTTGATGTGATGCTGCAAGTACTCTGCAAATGAATGCAGACTATGAGAACCAAACGATTCTCCCACGGACATGTACCTGTGACAGCATTAAGGTGCGAGGGAAGGGGAAGAGGTCATATGCATTCTCTGAAGATTTTGAAGATAAATCGGTTTAGAAGACATTGACCTCATTATGCGAACACATTCACTTGTATGAAGCACAAGTGAATATACTAGGCATGTTATGAGATGCAGCGAGAGATTTAACTGGTGTGAAGAGAAACTTCTTATGGCTGAAAGTGACTGAACTGCAGGATCAAAAGAAGCTGTAAAAAGAGGTTTTATTTACCACACTTGGAACTGCTAGACGAAGTGAGAGTTGAGGCCGAGCAGTTCGATCCTCCGTGCCCTAACTTGGCGACGGAAGACACCTACGGCGACGGCGAAGAGAGCGATGTCCGCTATCGGCGTGAAAACGGCGTCGGAGAGGTTGCGGCAGTGAAGCGCTTCGTCGCCGGCGTCGTCGAGTGCTAGCGGTGGCGCTAGGGTTCGTGCGAGGGTGGAGGAAGGAGATAATGACCGCGGTAAGGGTGAATTTATAGACTCAGAGGCGGCACTGTGCTATTACCCAGGTGCCCCTGGCGGTTCACATTTGGGGCACGCGTGGCCAGTTAGAGGAAGGTTGGGATTTGTTCCACGTCCCACGCACGCCTAAATTGTCGGGCGGTCGTTCCTGCTTCTCCGGATCTTATGTGGAGGAATGAGCATTAAAAAATGGACTTTTATGGTTGTCTCAATGTTTTCGGCTGACAAGGACACAGTGAAGACATTCGACAGTTTCAACAGAATGCATATGACTTGGAGAGATAGAGTTTGAGATAGAAAGCATAGAGAGGTTAGGGTCCGATCACATTCACTTAGTTAAAAAGATTCAACCAAGAACATAGCTATAAGTGAATGCTGTAGAGGACAGAACATCAGTACATATGTATCCATATAATCATCGTGGTGAAGATAATCATGAAGACATATTGAGAATGAAGCCAAACCAAATGTGAAGACATTGCGAGGTAACGCCATGAGTGAAATACTTCAAAATAGAACGTTTGGTGGTGACGTTACCCACCGTATAGGAAGTATTAGACCCAGACACGGCGCACAATTATCGTGGCGCTCCGAAGTCATATTCCACATTAGTGTATTCACACTTAGAATGTATGTCTTCATTGATTGAAGATATACGCTACTTCGTGTGTTGCACATCTAAGTCATCAATATGCATAAGTGTTAGGATGTGTGCCTGATCACAGGACATTTGAGGATTCCAAGATATTTAGCTCACACCGTAACTTGCAAAATCTCTTCTCATCCAAGGGCTTGGTGAAGATATCTGCCAATTGCTCTTCAGTATTGACGTGTATGATATCAATGTCTTCCTTCACAACATGATCTCTGAGAAAGTGATGACGAATTTCAATGTGCTTTGTCTTCGAGTGCTGAAATGGGTTGTTGGCAATCTTGATGGCGCTTTCGTTGTCGCAGTAAAGTGGCACTTGCTTCAGATGAATACCATAATCCTTGAGTGTTTGCTTCATCCACAGAAGCTGAGCGCAGCAAGATCCAGCAGCAATGTATTCAGATTCAGCAGTGGAGAGAGATACACAGTTCTGCTTCTTTGAAGACCAACATACAAGTGATCGTCCCAGAAAATGACATGTGCCTGATGTAGATTTGCGATCAACTTTGTCACCAGCATAATCAGCATCCGAAAATCCAACCAAATCAAACTCCGAGCCCTTTGGATACCATAATCCTAGAGTTGGGGTGTGAGCCAAATATCGAAGAATTCGCTTCACAGCTAAGTGATGCGACTCCTTTGGTGCCGCTTGAAATCGAGCACACATGCAAACACTAAGCATGATATCTGGCCTAGATGCACATAAATAAAGCAAAGACCCAATCATGGAGCGGTATACCTTTTGATCGAACTCTTTACCATTGTCGTCGGGACCCAAATGATGCTTGGCTGGCATTGGTGTTGTGAAGCCTTTGCAGTCTTGCATACCGAACTTCTTCAGGCACTCTTTAAGATATTTCTCTTGTGATATGAAGATGCCGTTGCGTTGTTGCCGTATTTGAAGACCGAGGAAGAACTTCAGCTCACCCATCATGGACATCTGATATTGCTCTTGCATCATATATCCAAACTCTTCACTATACTTCTGATTGGTGCAGCCGAAGATAATGTCATCCACATATATTTGGCACACAAACAGTTCACCATCATATGTCTTCGTGAAAAGAGTGGGATCCAGGGAACCAGGTATGAAGCCTTTGCTCTTCAGAAAGTATTTGAGTGTATCATACCAGGCCCTGGGGGCTTGTTTGAGGCCATACAGTGCCTTGTTGAGCTTGTATACCATATCAGGATGTTTTGGATTTTCAAAGCCAGGTGGTTGTGCAACATACACTTCTTCTTCAATCTTGCCATTGAGAAAGGCACTTTTCACATCCATTTGATATAGAAGTATGTTATGATGATTTGCATAGGCCAGCAGTATGCGTATGGCTTCAAGCCTAGCCACAGGAGCAAATGTTTCATCGAAGTCAATGCCCTCCACTTGAGTATATCCTAGAGCAACTAGACGAGCTTTGTTTCTGACAACTTGACCATGCTCATCTTGCTTGTTGCGGTATATCCATTTGGTGCCTATTATGTTGTGCTTCCGTGGATCAGGACGCTTAACCAGTTCCCATACATTATTTAGCTCAAACTGGTGAAGCTCTTCTTGCATAGCTTGAATCCATTCAGGTTCCATGAAGGCTTCTCCAACTTTCTTGGGTTCTGATATTGAGACGAATGCGAAATGCCCACAGAAGTTTGTTAGCTGAGTTGCCCTTGAACGAGTGAGTGGACCAGGTGCATTGATGCTGTCCAGTATTTTGTCAATTTGTACTTCATTTGCAACACGAGGGTGTGTGGGGCGAAGACTTTGCTCTTGCTGATCTATGTGGTCATTTGAAGGTATATCTTCAGGCTGAGCATTGTCTTCATGTGGATCAGGTGCTGAGATGATAAGTTCTTCTTCAGGTTGAGCTTCAGAAGGTATAATTTCTCCAGTTCCCATAAGCTTGATTGATTCATTTGCTGGAACTTCATCTAGTATATTTGGCAATTGTTCTCTTTGTGATCCATTGGTTTCATCAAACCGCACATCCACTGTTTCAACCACTTTGTAATGGAAGAGATTGAAGACTCTGTAGGAGTGTGAATCCTTTCCATATCCAAGCATGAAGCCTTCATGTGCTTTTGGTGCAAACTTTGAGGTGTGGTGTGGGTCCTTGATCCAGCATTTTGCGCCAAATACTCTGAAGTAACTGACATTTGGCTTCTTGCCAGTTAGGAGTTCATAAGATGTCTTGTTCAGAAGTTTGTGAAGATAAACACGATTGATTGTATGGCATGCAGTATCAATGGCTTCAGTCCAGAATTTTCTTGGAGTCTTGTATTCATCTAGCATTGTTCTGGCCATCTCAATGAGTGTTCTGTTCTTGCGTTTGACGACGCCATTCTGCTGTGGCGTGTATGGAGCTGAGAATTCATGCGTGATCCCCAAGGTATCCAGATATGTATCAAGGCCAGTGTTCTTGAATTCAGTGCCATTGTCACTTCTGATGTGCTTTATCTTGGCGCCAAAATTGTTCATAGCTCGATTTGCGAAGCGTCTGAAGACATCCTGCACTTCAGTCTTGTAAAGGATTATGTGCACCCAAGTATATCTAGAATAATCATCAACAATTACGAAGCCATAAATGCATGCAGAAGTAGTAAAAGTTGAGTAGTGAGTGGGACCGAAAAGATCCATGTGAAGCAGTTCGAAGGGTTGTGTAGTAGTCATGATTGTCTTCGAAGGATGTTTTACCCTTGTCATCTTCCCTGCTTCACAGGCACCGCATAAATGATCTTTCTTGAACTTGACGCCTTCGATGCCTATGACATGCTTCTTCTTTGCAAGGGTGTGGAGGTTCCTCATGCCAGCATGCCCAAGCCTTCGATGCCAAAGCCAGCATTCTGAAGCTTTTGCAAGAAGACATACTGCAAGTTGTGGTCCTGCTGAGAAATCTACCACGTACAAATCACCCTTCCGATACCCTTCAAACACTAGAGATTTGTCAGATTCCATTAGCACCAGGCAACGATATTTGCCAAACATTACAATCATATTCAAATCGCAAAGCATTGAGACAGACATTAAGTTGAAGCCAAGGGATTCAACAAGCATGACTTTATCCATGTGTTGATCCTTTGAGATTGCAACTCTACCTAGACCCAATACCTTACTTTTACCAGTGTCAGCGAAAGTAATGTGGCTCTTGTCGGATGGACGTAAAGTTGAGTCCATGAGAAGGCTTCTTTTGCCAGTCATGTGATTTGTACACCCACTGTCAATAATCCATTCTGAAGACTTTGAAGTCACTGGTGTCGTACCCTACAGTGCAGTTAGGGGGATAGGCTTCACGAAGGGTATTTTGAAGCATAAACATTTGACGAACCAGTGGATTATGAAAACTTAAATCCAGATTAGGATTAATAGGGAGAGTAGCATGCGATTCAGGAACGAAGTACATAATGATGCCATTTGGACATTTTATCTTGCGCCCTACAAGATTTTTAAGGTCCCCAGCAATAGCATCAGAAGATTTTGTTTTTCTGCTGGAGATCTTTCCCTGCAAAAGAGAGTCAAGCTTTCTTAACCACCCACATCTTCAAGGGTGGCTTAGAAGCAATAAGTCTAAGTGCAGCATCTGAGAATTTTGGCTTTGAAGCCTTAGCAAACAGTCTAGCAGGTGGACAATAATACTCATAAGAATAAGCAGAACAATTTTTGGTCATATGAACATGACGGTTCGAAGAACCGCTCTCATATTCGTATGCCTAAGTATGGTTTGCCTGCAAAACATTAGCGTTAGTGCGACTCAGGTGAGTCCTCTGTTCATATGAAGCCTTTGGATCGTATGAAGCCTTTGGTCTGAGGTTTGTCTTCTTCAAGTGAGGTGTCATGAAGACATTCACATGAAGATTTTCCAGACATTTTTTCGGAACCCAGATCTTTTTCATAGGCGGTCCATTCCTGCAGTTAGTACCAATGTACCTGGCAAACACTTCACCATTCTGATTCTTAAACAGTTTATAGTTTGCATCAAAGGATTCATCAATGATAATAGGGTTAGCACAAGTGAAGCCAGATAAATTGGATGGATCTGCTGAAAGTTCCTTTGCAGCAACCCATGTAGTTTTGGGGTACTGCTCAGGTTTCCAGTAAGAGCCATCTGTATTGATTTTCCTCATAAATCCAACACCCTCTTTCCTAGGGTTACGATTCAGGATCTGCTTTTTGAGGACATCACATAATGTCTGATGCCCTTGAAGACTTTTGTACATCCCTGTTTCAAGCAATGTCTTCAACCTAGCATTCTCATCAGCAATAGCAGTGGTATCCTCAGCAGAGGGGTTAGTTACCACATCAACAGTTGAGGATATTGAAACAGTAGCAGCAGTGGAACATTCAGCAACAGAAGCAGCATTATCACGCTCAATGCATTTAAGACATGGTGGTTCAAATCCTTCCTGAGCGGGACTAATGTGTTCAGCGCGAAGTGACTCGTTTTCCTTTTGAAGATCTTCATGAGCCACCCTCAATTTCTCAAGTTCTTGCTTCCTTTGAAGATAATCATAGGAAAGCTTTTCATGAGTTGTTGAGAGAGTATCATGACGATCTTCAAGTTCCTGATACTTAACGTGAAGGTTTTTTATGTCTTCAATTAAGGATTCAGATTGAGTCATTTCAGCACCCAACAGATCATCGCTTCTGTCTAACAATTTTTGAATATGTTCCATAGCTTTCTGTTGTTCAGTTGCAATTTTAGCAAGTGTTTTATAGCTAGGTTTTGAATCACATTCAGAGTCATCGTCACTAGATGTTTCATAGCGAGTTGTGCGTGTGTTTACCTTGGCACCGCGTGCCATGAAGCAGTAGGTAGGAGTGGAGTCGTTCTTGTCATTTGCGTCGGTGTCGGTGATGCAGTCATTGTCTTCAGTATTGAAGATGGACTTGGCGACGTATGCTGTAGCCAGACTCGCAATGCCAGAATCAGACTCCTCCTCAGACTCCACCTCTGCCTCCTCAGATGCGGACTCCTCCTCTGAATCCATCTCCTTTCCAACAAACGCACGTGCCTTGCCAGATGAGCTCTTCTTGTGTGATGAAGACCTTGATGAAGTTTTGGAAGAAGACTTTGAGTATTTCTTCTTCTTCTTGTCGTCAGAATCATATTCCTTGCTCTTCTTCTTCCTTCTGTTCTCATTGTCCCACTGTGGACACTCAGAGATGAAGTGTCCAGTTTTCTTGCACTTGTGACATGTTTTCTTCTTGTAGTCATGAGCAGAAGCTTCATCATTCCTTGAGCTTGATCGTGAAGATTTCCTGAAGCCTTTCTTCTTAGTGAATTTTTGGAACTTCTTCACTAGCATTGCAAGTTCTCTTCCAATGTCTTCAGGATCATCAGAACTGCAGTCAGATTCTTCTTCAGATGAGGATACAGCTTTTGCCTTCAAGGCACGAGTTCGCCCATAGTTTGGGCCGTAGATATCTCTTTTCTCAGAAAGCTGAAACTCATGTGTGTTGAGCCTCTCAAGTATGTCAGACGGATCGAGTGTCTTGAAATCAGGACGTTCTTGAATCATCAGGGCCAGGATGTCAAACGAACTATCAAGTGATCTCAGCAGCGTCTTGACGATTTCATGTTTGGTGATCTCAGTGGCACCGAGGGCTTGAAGCTCATTTGTGATGTCAGTGAGCCGGTCAAATGTGTGCTGGACATTCTCATTGTCATTTCTCTTGAAGCGGTTGAAGAGGTTGCGAAGAACACTGATTCTTTGATCTCTCTGGGTTGAGATGCCTTCATTGACCTTTGAGAGCCAGTCCCAGACTAGCTTGGATGTCTTCAAAGCACTCACACGGCCATACTGTCCTTTGGTCAGATGACCACATATTATATTCTTGGCAGTGGAGTCCAGTTGAGCGAACTTCTTGACATCAGCAGCAGTGACACCTTCTCCAGCCTTGGGAACGCCGTTCTCGACGACATACCATAGGTCGATGTCAATGGCTTCAAGATGCATGCGCATCTTATTCTTCCAGTAGGGATATTCAGTTCCATCGAAGACGGGGCAAGCAGCGGAGACTTTGATTATCCCTGCAGTCGACATAACTAAAACTCCAGGTGGTTAAACGGAATCACACAGAACAAGGGAGCACCTTGCTCTGATACCAATTGAAAGTGTGTTATATCGACTAGAGGGGGGGTGAATAGGCGATTTTTATGAAAGTCTTCAAAACGTGAGAGTTATGAAGACAAACAGTGAAGATTATGCCTATTACTATACAGCGGAAGTTAGATTACACTAGGCAAGCCATGGTCAAGTATTCAATAAAGTGAAAGCATAGTGACACAAGCTTCAGTGTAATAAGGATCAGGTAGGAAGAAGTTATGAAGCCAATCAAATCATACAGTTATGTTGTGAAGACAAAAGATAGAGCAAGCATGCAATGGCTTCACAATGAATAGCAGTAAGTTGAAGGGAAGTGAAGATGAAACCAGTGACACGTTGAAGACAATGATTTGTTGGACCAGTTCCAGTTGCTGTGACAACTGTACGTCTGGTTGGAGCGGCTAGGTATTTAAACCAAAGGACACACAGTCCCGGACACCCAGTCAAGGACACTTAGTCCAAGACACCCAGTCCTCACCGTTTTCTCCTTGAGCTAAGGTCACACAGACCTCGCCCAATCACTCTGGTAAGTCTTCAAGGTAGACTCCCAAACCTTTACAGACTTCGTTCACTGGCAATCCACAATTTCTCTTGGATGCTCTGAACGCGACGCCTAACCGTCTGGAGGATGCACAGTCCTCAAGTGTAATAAGTCTTCAGATCACACAGACACGAAGACTTAAGTGATGCCCAATTTACTCTGGCTCTGGGTGGTCAGGGCTTTTCTCCTTACTAGGAATTTTTCTTTCAAAGGCTTCGAGGTGGGTTGCTCTTAAACGACAAAAGCCGTGTACTGAAATCTGAGCAGCCAACCATTTAAGGTTGTGGGGGGGTGGACTATTTATAGCCACTTGGCAACCCGACCTGATCTGTCCGAAATGACCCTGGGTCACTAAGGAACTGACACGTGTACCAACGGTCGGATTTCGAACTCACACGGCAACTTTACTTGGGCTACAAGTAAAGCTGACTTGTCTGACTCTGGACAAGATTTTCTCTCATAGGCTTCGCTCAAAGACATAGGATTTGAATTAGGCATCACTTCAGTCATTCTGACTGGTTCTCTTCGACCCCACTTAACAGTACGGTGGTTCCTATGACACAACATGAATGAAATAAAACTACGAAGGATCTAGGTCTTCGAGTTTCAAAAGCTTCATAGGGAGTCTTCTCATGTCATTGTCTTCAATATGAATATCTTCATAAACCACCATTGTCTTCAATGTCTTCGTACATTTTTGGGGGTCATCTCTGGTAGTAAAACTGAATCAATGAGGGACTTCTACATGTGTTTTCCTGCAATTCTCACAAACACATTAGTCCCTCAACTAGGTTTGTCGTCAATACTCCAAAACCAACTAGGGGTGGCACTAGATGCACTTACAGTAACTCTATCTCTCAAATGAGTTAAACCAATGCTAACCTTCAAATGGTGGAGGTGGAGGAGTATATATAGTCTAGGGCCACGAAGGGGTAAGTGAAGGGGTACATGGGCCTCAGCCCGCAACTGGACACAGCCAGGTACCGGACGTCCGCTGGGGACCGATCGTCCGGTGGCTCGTGGGCGGCCGGACGTCCGGTAGGGGCCGGTCGTCCGCTCGTTCTGGCTCGGATGCTGGTGTAGCGGATTTCTGGTCTGGACCGGTCGTCCGGTCGCCGGTCGTACGGTGGCGTCGGACGTCCGCTCGTTTGGCTCGGGTGCAGGGACACCGGTCGTCCGGTCTAGACCGGTCGTCCGGTGGATCTTCAGGCACCAGACGTCCGGACCTGACTGGTCGTCCGGTGGCTCGATCTTCTTCGACATCTCTTCTTCTTGCGTCTTCGTTTCCACGCTTCCCTCGCGGATGGTGTAGGTGTTCCTTGGCGCTTGCACTCCTCCACGTCGTTCGCAGCGTTCCGACAATACCTATGCATGCACACGGGAGAAGTGTCAAGTAGTATACCATCCTCGAAGGGGTCAAGTGAGCACGTGTAAAGGATATGATTCACCTTTGTGTATGTGAAGTAGAGGTCGCACGTGTCACTTGCCAAACGGACTCTTGACATGGTGATGTCCCGTAGGATGCTCCGCATCAGATGAGCTATTGGTGGAACAACTAGTCCTTGATATAGGATGCCTCTTCGCATCCTTATTGCGTACCCGGATGACCGCACGTCGCCCAATGGCCAATAGATGTTGTGTAGACAGAGCATATCACCTACATCTTATTAGCAGCAATCGTCTGTGTCATTATCGGTCTTCACACACATTTCTGATTATAGACCTGTTTGCCGCGTATCACACACATCTTGTTATATTTAATCGTTTTTCTTCTCTTGTCTCAACACAAATAGTTCATCCGAGTGAACCGTTGATGTCTACTACGCAAATTTATTCTTGTAGACACGTGTTGGGCCCCCAAGCGTGGAGTTTTGTAGGACAGTAGCAATTTTCCCTCAAGTGGATGACCTAAGGTTTATCAACCCGTGAGAGGTGTAGGATGAAGATGGTCTCTCTCAAACGACCCTGCAACCAAATACAACAAATCTCTTGTGTCCCCAACACACCCAATACAATGGCAAATTGTATAGGTGCACTAGTTCGGCGAACAGATGGTGATAACAGTGTAATATGGATGGTAGAAATATATTTTTATAATCTGAATAAATAAAAACAGCAAGGTAAAAAAATAGTAAACGAGCACAAAAACGGTATTGCAATGCTTGAAAATGAGGCCTAAGGTCCGTACTTTCGCTAGTGCAATCTCTCAACAATGCCAACATAGTTGGATCATATGATTATCCCTCAAAGTACAATAAAGAATCACTCCTGAGTTCCTGTTAGCCGAGAACAAAAGATACGAATTGTTTACAGGGTACTAAACCACCTCAAAGCTATTCTTTCCATTCGATTTATTCAAGAGTTCGTACTAAAATAACGCAAAGCTATTTTTTCCATTCGATCTATCCTAGAGTTTGTACTGGAATAACACCAAAGCATATTCATGTTCATAATACTCAATCCACACAAAGAACTACAAGAGTGCCCCAAGATTTCTATCGGAGAAACAAGGTCAAGAACGTGCATCAACCCCTATGCATAGATTACCCCAATGTCACCACAGGAATCCGCAAGTTGAGCACCAAAACATATATCAAGTGAATCAATACGATACCCCATTGTCACCACGAGTATTCAATTGCAAGACATATATCAAGTGTTCTCAAATCCATAAAACTATTCAATCTGATAACCACAAAATCTCAAAGGGAAAAACTCAATTCATCACAACAAGATAGAGAGGGGAAAACACCATATGATCTGACTACATTAACATAGCCCGCGATACATCAAGATCATGACATCTCAAGAACATGAGAGAGAGAGAGAGATTAAACACATAGCTACTGGTACAAACCCTCAGCCCCGAGGGTGGACTACTCCCTCCTCAGCATGGTGGCCTCCGGGATGATGAAGATGGCTACCGGAGATGATTCCCCCGTCTGGCAGGGTGCCGGAACGGGTCTAGATTGGTTTTAGGTGGCTACGGAGCTCTACGGCGGCAGAACTTCTGATCTAGGTTAACCCTGATGGGTTTCGTAATATTTGGGAATTTATAGTGCAAAGAGGGGGTGCGGAAGGCCACCGAGGTGGGAACAACCCACCTGGGCGCGCCAGGGGTCCCTGGTGTACCCTGGTAGGTTGTCCCCCCCTCGGGGCACCGCCCCCAGGTCCAGCTCTGGCCCATCGGGTTCGTTTTGGTCCAAAAAAATCTCCAAAAAGTTTCGCGGTGTTTGGACTCCGTTTGATATTGATTTTCTGCAATGTAAAAAACAAGCAAAAAACAACAAGTTGCACTTGGCACTAGGTCAATAGGTTAGTCCCAAAAAATGATATAAAGTTGCTATAAAATGATTGTAAAACATCCAAGAATGATAATATATTGGCGTGAATACTTCATAAATTATAGTCACGTTGGAGACGTATCAGCATCCCCAAGCTTAATTCCTACTCGTCCTCGAGTAGGTAAATGATAAAAGAAATAATTTATGAAGTGTAAATGCTAGCAGAGTGCATAGGTTTGATTAATGATAATTTCAATCACTTTTCCTAGCATCATAACAACAATTCTTCCTTATGAAACTACTCATGTTATAGTGGCAACCAATTCACATGTTAAGGTTCAAACAATGAATTCTCTTGAAACCCAACAACCTATGTTCTTAGTCACCAAGCAATTGCAATTCAACATATTCAACGGAGTTTAAGTCCACATACTCAACCATCATATAGTCTTATATGATTGCTAACACTCACCTTGTACACATGAGCAAAACATTTCAACCGGACACATAGAAAGATAGGGGCTTATAATTTCTCCTCCAAACGTATTCACCTCAAGGTGATGTCAACAATAATAACTCATGCTACCCATATTCAACTGGACATATGCGCCTAGATCTTTCCTCACCACATTATGCTTGCCAAAAGAGAAAAATGAAAAGGAATAGAGAGAAAAACTTTGACTCTTGCATAAAAGTAAATACTGAAAAGTAAAAGATAGGCCCTTCGCAGAGGGAAGTAGGGATTTGTAGACATGCCAGAGCTCAAAGCGAAAATTGAGAGATAAAAACATTTTGAGAGGCATACTTTTCCCACCAATGAAAACGACTTAGAGCTCCCAAGACTTTCCATGCTTGATATATCATAGGCAGTTCTCAAACAGAAAATAAAGTTTATTCCTTTGTCCACCATACTTTCACTTTCCATGGCTAACCGTATCCACGGGTGCCCTCCATACCAACACTTTTTAAGGAATTTACTATTTCACAACATAAAGTAAATTCATTTTTCATTTCAGGACTGGGCATCCCTAATACCTTTGCCTTACTCTCGTGCAATGACAAGTGAATAAACACTCATCGTGAGAATAACACATCTAGCATGGAAAATATTGTCCACCCCTCACTGCCTCGCGAGCGGTAGGAGCACACAAAAGAGAAATTTATTTTGAAAATTAGAGATGACACATACAAATTTGCTTAGAACGGCAAAAGAATACCACATATAGGTAGGTATGGTGGACTCTTGAAAATGAGATTTGGGTTTAAGGGTTTTTGGATGCACAAGTAGTATCTCTACTTGGTGCGGAATTTTTGGAAAGCAAAGATGGGGGCAAGAACCACATGTTGAAGGATCTATGACAATATAACTTCTATGTGAATATGAACAAACATAAACCATTACATTGTCTTCCTTGTCCAACGTCAACAATTGTGGCATATAATATTTCGATGGGGGCCCACAATCACAAAAGATTTCCATGATAGGGTATTTGCATGTGAAAGTTCTCTTCCTTATATTGTGATTGTCAAGCCTCAAAAGACTTCACTTTCTAAACTCAATGTGAAGCTACCATTAGGCATGATATGATTTCAACTTCATGATATTCAATTCATTCAACAATTTACTCATAGGATATAAGTGAAGCACAAGAGTAATTCCGAAAAGAGCTTCGTTGACGGGATGTAAATGCCGCTTACTTAGCCTCCCTGGCAACTTGATGCGGAGCATCCCATGATCATCCCCATGGACGCACCTACACCTCCAACGACACCATTTGGACCAATGACACGAGCCTGAGCCAAAGCTATCGAAGATAAGGTGAACTCACTCCTCTCCGAACTTCCACTTTCTATGCGTGAGACATGGCTACTACCTAAAGTCCGAGGTGTTGTGCATGATTAGGCACCAAGTGGACCCTCCCGAAGATGGGCATGAAGATGTACAAGTCCCCAAGTCCACGGATGAGGAGAACCAACGGAAGGAGACAAGAGCATCTCCCAGGCCCCGGACGTCCGGCCCCTGGAGCGTCTTCCACTACAGCAACACAGCCGCCGGAAGCTACACGCCCCAGACATCCGGCCCCGGCAACCCGGACATCCGGCCTCTCCTGAGCCCCCGGACATCCGACCACTGACCCGGAAATCCGGATCCTCTGAACCCGAAGCAACAAATGCCACCATTCCATCCCAAACATCCGGCCCCCCCAGCCCAGACATCCGACGTCTCCTGAAAGCCCGGACATCTGTCCCGACCAGCCCAGACATCCGGCCTCCCCTGTCTGCGTAGAGTGAAGGGCCGAGGCCCGTGTATCCCTTCTCCCCCTAGACTATATATACTCCACCCCGTACAACTTTCTAGGATTAGCAAAGGATTAGCTCATATTTTGTGTGAGAGCTTTGCTCATCCACTTGGTTACCTTCTCCTTGGAGATTCGAGCCTCCATCGGAGAAGATCTCCCAAGCGGATTCAAGACCCCTCTTTAGGGAAGAACATCAAGACCTCCTCACGGAGAAGAACCGGTTACCCTTTTGTATCATCCCTAGTTGATCGTGGATCGTGTATCTTACTTTATGTACTCAAGGATCTAGCCCATGTGTGACTTGTTCTTGTTAGTTTGAGTGTTCCTCTCGTGTTTCCCCTTGTGTTTTCCCTTGTTCCCCTCTTTGTGTTCCTCGTGTTCTTCGTAGGATCCGCTCCTTTCATGAAAGATCGGGCGATTTGGGTTCTATCCTACATCATCTTGGTATCAGAGCCACGTTGATCACGATTTCGGAGCCTCCCCATTGTGTTTCTAGCCTAATTTTTTTAATTTTCATCCTAATCAAGAAAATCCCCACCAAAAATAGCCCCCAATTTTTTTGTGATTTCTTGGTGTGTTGAGATTTTGTTGGTTTGGATCCGTGGATTTGCTTTGTTTTGAGTGGATCTAGCTTCCCATCCATTTTCGCCCAATTTCCACCCACAAATTCCTCCGAATTTCTCCCGAATTTAACCTCTCCACGCGGTGTTCATCCACTCGTCCCCGGATCCAGAGCCCGGATATCTGGCCCGTCAAGCCCGGACATCCGGCCTTCCACCCGGACATCCGACCCCTGGCAGCAACATCTCCGTCCACCGCCCCGTTTTCCGCCCAATTTCCACCAAATTTTGTTCCGGTGCCCTCCATATACCATATACACTTCTGCATACCTCCACCACTTCCGCATAACCCAACCATTTTTGGACCGTTTCGCTCTCCGACTCAATTGCTACTTCAAGGTTTGAGAATTTGAGTTGTGGTCCGTATCTTTTTTTGTTTCAGCTTTCTAGGTACGGTTCGACATCGATATCACCACCGCTCATCTTCGCCACAGACGTGTCCTACATCGTCATCAACAACGACCACCTCGACTACACCTTAGTATTCATGCCACCATTTTGACACCATATCGAAAGCAAGACCGGTAACCTCATCTTGGTATTGGACATATCACTCTTGCCATTACATTGATAGCCATCATAGCCTTACTCCTTTGCGTTGCTTACCCATCGAGACTAGCCATTGAGTATTGTCGGCAACAAGACTTGTGCACATTAGTGATCATACTTCCCATAGCATACATACATCATTGTTGCATATATTGGTATCATCTCTTGTGTCACAAAGTTGTCATCGCATACTCATTTGCTATCTTGGTTCATCAAGCATTGCATGAGAAAAGAGCTCAAACATCAAAGATCCAAACAAGCTTTTAAGCAAAGAGAAAAGATAAGCAAAGAGATTTTAAGCAAGAACCATGGCATCTTACAACATTAAGATTGTCATACTCTATCATCTTGGACCATATCATAGCAACACCTTGTATAGAACATATTTGGGATAGAAGTCGTTGCATTTTTGCTAAGTAGGTTGTGCACAAATTCTTGTATCCGCCTATTGTGCAATTGTGCTAGCGTCTCTCTAGTGTTGTGCAACAAAAGCATTTTTGTGGATTCCACATTTTGGCTCACCCTTGGTTGCACGACCCCACTTATCTTTTTGCATGTGTATTTCCGTGGACCTTATATGCTTGGTCTACTTGTTACATTGCATCTTGCGAATCTTTTCCAACATTATTGAAGCTCACTTACAATTGCATCAAATTTTTGTGCCACTGATGAGGACATCGATACCATTGTTACACCCACATCCCCTGTTGCTATACATACTGGACCAATTACTAGAGGTCGCGCACGCCAATTGAATTATCAGGTACTTTCGTTTCTTGGTAATGATTCTAATGTTCATGAGAATATGATGCTGCCTAAATTGGATACATTTGTTTTGCTTACAAATGAAGGGCCTAGCTTGGACAAGAAAGATGAACCTTGGAACAAGTTCAAGCATGGAGATGATGGCATGCGCAAGGGGATCAAGAACGGAGTTACAAGTGATGATTTCAGGACTTTGAAGCCACCATAAGGAGTGCATGAAGCCTTGGACGAAATATACAAGATGCCACTTCATAAATTTCGTTCAGAGGCTATTTTAGGTGCTGTGTCACCTTATTATTGGGCCAGGCCCATGTATTTTCGAAATACTTAAGTATAGGCTGTTTTTAGAGTCCGTATGTGTGGAGAAACAAGAGTTAGGGTTGGTTTCGGACCCCTCCTCCAAGGGCCACGAAATCCCCCCTCTTCCTCCATATATACAGCCCTTAGGGCGTCGTTTAGACTTTGGTTTTGTTTAGATTAAAAGTTCTCCATAGCTGCAACTTCGCGTACTTCGTTTGTGTCCAACGACCAGACCAAGACATCACAGAACCCCACCTTGATCAATAAAGCTTTCATCTTATATTCGCAATATCCATATTGCAATCTCAGTTTCTTGCTTGTTCTTCGTTTGCTCGCAGGAAACAGACCCTCGTGGTCAGGTTGATCATGCTCTGGCATGGTCAATAACCCCTCGGAAGTTGGTTTAGCGATTTCTAAGGCGCGATGTCTCGCACGTTCATAGTCGGATCGTCATGGTCGACTCCCACAGAAATGATAGCCACCATCTCATCGAAATATCGACACACCCTCGCATCTATCAAGTGGTATCAGATTTCCAGGTTGCTCGGTGAGATTTTACAGTTTTTCGTAGTTTAGATCGAGACTGTTCTTCATACCTATAGCCCATGAAAAAAGCCAACAAAAATTAGGGTTTGTTCATCATATCCGAACCAATCTGAGCCTTTGCATAATCTTTTCAGTATTTTGCTTTGATGAATTTGCGGTCGCATCATCGTGTCTAGTTGCTGGTCTTAGAGTCTAGTCTTTTAGAGTTTCGAGTTCTGGTCATAAGTTGTCACGCCGCCGCCGCACCATCATCATCGCCCCTTCCATATACCACCACCAATCCGTCTCCATATACCATCACCAATCCGTATCCATATACCACCACCGCTGCCATATCCTACCATCATATACCCACCACCAATCCAAGTTCCTTTCGTATTAGGTTTGTTTTCGAGGTCCGTCTAATTTCCGATTCGTCTTTCCTTGCCTGAGTAGGTTTCGGAAAAAAAAGAGGAGTGCCAAAAATTTTAGGCCAAAATTTTCACAGGCAAATATATTTTTTCCCTATCCTATTTTTAGGTTTTTCCGAGTCTTTTGAGCCACGTGCCATCATAGTGATTTTTTGTTGCACTTTTTCATCGTCGCTGCCCTGATTTTGAAAAAAAAAGTTTTAAAAAAATTTCGTGCCCATCTTGTCAGTTTGACGAGGGAAGAGTTTTGAGACACTCGCCATTATAGTGATTTTTCGCAAAAAAAAGAGGAGCGCCAAAAAAGATCCAGAGTGTGCTTTTCCCTTGTTTACGTGCAGCGCCGTGATTTTTGTTAGTGTTCTAGGCTCGCGTCTCTAGCACGGTCTAGCCTAGGACCAGCACAGTACCGTCATTGAGAGTTTACTCAACTTTGCATCTCTCAATTGATTATTGCTGACCCTTTTTGCTACCATATTATAAGCCTTCCCAGCTCCACATACATCTATGCCGTGCATTTGACTCTCCCTGGTAATCGCTCTATCCATGCTTTAAGAGTTTTGACTACGACGGTTGCCGATCGCCGCCTGCTGCTGGGTAAGAACCGGTAAGAATTTGAGATTTTCTTGACGGATTTGTGACATCCACCACCACCTCTTGTTAGTAGTCTGTAGGATCATATTCTTGTGTGTTTCTATTGCTGCTAACCATGGCAAGATCACAAGTCGACGAGACTGACTGGGAGAACATGATGAATAAGGAGTTGCATGATAAATTTCAGCAAATGATCAGTGGATAGGTGCAAGATGTGCTAAACATATTTGAAGAGGCCATGGAGAAGATAGATGGCATGGAGAAGACGTTCGAAACAAAGCTCGATAACAAGTTTAATGAATTTCTCGCGCGTCTTCCACCACCACCACCGGCTGACCCTAACGCACCTCTACAACAACAACAACAACAACGTCGCTTTCCAAATCAAGTGGGACGAGCACAGCGCGTTCCCATTAACCCTGGGCACAATTCTGGTGCCGTTGTTGATGCTTCTGCCGCTCCTGCTGCTACTGCAGAGGTGGAGGACCATTACGAGGATGAGGTTGACCAAAATCAGAACTACGTGCAACCACCAGCACCACCACCAGCAGGTCGTCCTCATGCATATCATCGCAACGGTTGGGCTGCACCACCACCTGAGGTACATGACCATCTTCCTAAACTAAAATTGAATATTTCACCATTTGAGGGTAGATATGTTCCTGATATATATCTTACTTGGGAGTTAGAAACTGAACAATGATTTACATGTTTACAATATCCTGAGGAGAGACGTGTTCCTGCTGCTGTTTGTGCTTTCACTAGCTTTGCATGTGTTTGGTGGTCTGAACATTGTAGATTATATCATATTCCAGCTACTTGGGATGCTTTGAAAACTGCTATGCATACTCGTTGGGTTCCACCATATTATCAATGTGAATTACTTCAAAAATTGCAACGTTTAAGACAAGGAAAAATTCTGTAGAAGAATATTATCTGGAATTACAAACTGGCATGATTAGATGTGGTATTGTTGAGGAGAATGAAGCTATGCTTGCACGTTTTATGGGTGGATTAAATAGAGAGATTCAGACCATTCTAGAGTATAAGGAGTATTCTAATATCACTCGTTTATTCCATCTTGCTTGTAAAGCTGAATGTGAAGTGCAGGATCGACAGGCATTGGCACGTACTAACTTTTCTGCAGGTCGATCTTCATCATGGACACCACGTGCATCCTCTACTTCCACTCCACCAGCACCTCCATCAGGTGCCACCTCCAGCCGTGATACAAGAAAGCAGGCACAACCACCACTATCTGCCAAGAGCACACCTGCCGGACCTGCGCAGAGCTCTTCTTCTTCCATGGCATCAACAGGGCACACAAGTGATATTGTTTGTCGTCGTTGTAAGGGAAGAGGACATTTTGTGAGAGAATGCCAATCTCAGCGTGTGATGATTGCTACTGAGGATGGTGGGTCTGAGTCCGCTAGTGACTATGATGAGGAGACTTTGGCTCTTATTACACATGAAGAACACAGTGGAGAGGATTCTGATCATGAGACACAATACATGGCTGCTGAAGATGCTGACAGGTATGAATATTTCGTTGCTAAACGTGTTTTGAGTGTGCATGTTACACAAGCTGAGCAAAATCAGAGGCATAATCTGTTCCATACAAAGGGAGTTGTGAAGGAACGTTCTGTTCATGTCATCATAGATGGAGGGAGCTGCAATAACTTGGCTAGCATGGAGATGGTTGAGAAGCAATCTCTCACCACAAGACCACATCCACATCCTTACTACATCCAATGGTTCAACAACAGCGGCAAGGTTAAGGTAACACATACTGTTCGTGTGCATTTTAGTATCTCTACATATGTTGATTATGTTGATTGTGATGTGGTACCTATGCAAGCATGTTCCTTATTACTTGGTAGACCATGGCAATTTGATAAAAATTCTGTACACCATGGTAGAAACAATCAGTATACTCTTGTTCATAAGGATAAAAATATTACTTTGCTTCCTATGAGTCCTGATTCCATTTTGAAAGATGATATTAATAGAGCTAATAAGGCAAAACAGGAGAAAAATAAAAGTGAAAATTAGATTGTGGCAAAAGAATTTGAGCAACAAAGGCAGCCTAATAATAAACCATCTAGTGTTGCTTCTGAAATTAAATTGAAAAGTGCATGTTTACTTGCCACCAAATCTGATATTGATGACTTAGATTTTAGCAAATCTGTTTGCTATGCTTTTGTGTGCAAAGTGGCATTATTTTCATTCGAGGACATGCCTTCCTCTTTGCCTCCTGCTGTCACTAACATTTTGCAGGAGTTCGCTGATGTCTTTCCACAAGACGTGCCACTGAGATTACCGCCTATTCGGGGGATTGAGCATCAAATTGACTTAATTCCCGATGCATCATTACCCAACCGTGCACCATACCGTACCAATCCAGAGGAGACGAAGGAGATTATGCGTCAAGTACAAGAACTGCTCGACAAAGGTTATATATGCAATTCCCTTAGTCCTTGTGTTGTTCCTATCATTTTAGTGCCGAAAAGGGATGGTACGTCACGTATGTGTGTTGATTGTAGAGGCATTAATAATATTACTATTCGTTATCGTCATCCTATTCCTAGGCTAGATGATATGCTTGATGAATTGAGTGGCTCTACAATATTTTCCAAATTTGATTTGCGTAGTGGATACCATCAAATTCGTATGAAATTTGGAGATGAATGGAAAACAACATTTAAAACTAAGTTTGGATTATATTAGTGGTTAGTCATGCCTTTTGGGTTAACTAATGCACCTAGTACTTTCATGAGGTTAATGAACGAAATTTTACGTGCTTTCATTGGACGATTTGTGGTAGTTTACTTTGATGAACTATTGAGTTATAGCAAATCTTTGGAGGAACATTTGGAACATTTACGTGCTGTTTTTATTGCTCTACGTGATGCACGTTTGTTTGGTAACCTTGGAAAGTGCACCTTTTGCACCGACCGAGTATCTTTTGTTGGCTATGTTGTTACCCCACAGGGAATTGAAGTTGATAAAGCCAAGATTGAAGCTATTGATAGTTGGCCGCAGCCCAAAACGGTCACACAAGTGAGGAGTTTCCTTGGCCTCGCTGGTTTCTATAGGCGTTTTGTGAGAGATTTCAGAACCATTGCTGCACCTCTCAGCGAGCTTACAAAGAAGGATGTGCCTTTTGTTTGGGGTACCGCATAGGAAGAAGCCTTCACGGTATTGAAAGATAAGTTGACACATGCTCCTTTACTCCAACTTCCTGATTTTAATAAGACTTTTGAGCTTGAATGTGATGCTAGTGGAATTGGATTAGGATGTGTGTTATTACAAGATGGCAAACCTGTTGCATACTTTTCTGAAAAATTGAGTGGGCCTAGTCTGAACTATTCTACTTATGATAAAGAATTATATGCTCTTGTTCAGACCTTAGGAACATGGCGACATTATTTATGGCCATAGGAATTTGTTATACATTCTGATCATGAATATTTGAAACACATTAAAAGTCAAGCAAAACTGAACCGTAGACATGCTAAATGGGTTGAATTCATTGAGACTTTCCCTTATTTCATTAAACACAAGAAGGGTAAAGAAAATGTTATTGCTGATACATTGTCTCGTCGTTATACTATGCTTTCACAACATGACTTTAAAATATTTGGTTTGGAGACCATCAAAGATCAATATGTGCATGATGCTGAATTTAAAGATGTATTGCAGAATTGTAAGGAAGGGAGAACTTGGAACAAGTTCGTTCTTAACGATGGATTTGTGTTTCGTGCTAATAAGCTATGCATTCCAGCTAGCTCCGTTCGTCTTTTGTTGTTGCAGGAGGCGCATGGAGGAGGATTAATGGGACACTTTGGCGTCAAGAAGAAAGAGGATATACTTGATACACATTTCTTTTGGCCAAAGATGAGACGAGATGTTGAGCGTTTTGTTGTTCGCTGCACTACATGTCGAAAAGCTAAGTCACGACTCAATCCTCATGGTTTATATATGCCTTTCCCTGTACCTAGTGTTCCTTGGGAGGATATATCTATGGACTTTGTTTTAGGTTTACCTCGAACAAAGAAGGGGAGGGATAGCATATTTGTTGTCGTGGATAGGTTCTCGAAAATGGCACACTTTATACCATGTCATAAAAGCGATGATGCTGTTAATGTTGCTGATTTGTTCTTTCGTGAAATTATTCGCTTGCATGGTGTGCCAAATACTATTTTTTTCAGATCGTGATACTAAATTTCTTAGCCACTTTTGGAGATGTTTATGGGCTAAGTTGGGGACTAAACTCCTTTTTAGTACTACTTGTCACCCCCAAACTGATGGAGAAACTGAAGTAGTCAATAGAACATTGTCTACTATGCTTAGGGATGTTTGGAAGAATAACAAGAAAATGTGGGAAGAATGCTTGCCTCATATTGAATTTGCTTATAATAGTTCATTGCATTCTACTACTAAGATGTGCCCTTTTGAAATTGTGTATGGTTTCCTACCTCGTGCATCTATTGATTTGTTGCCTCTTCCATCTTCGGAGAAGGTTAATTTTGATGCTAAAGAACGTGCTGAATTGATTTTAAAAATGCATGATTTAACTAAGGAAAACATTGAGCGTATGAATGCTAAATATAAACTTGCTAGAGATAAGCGTAGAAAACATGTTGTGTTTGCACCTGGAGATCTTGTTTGGTTACATTTGCGTAAGGATAGATTTCCTAATTTGCGCAAATCAAAGCTAATGCCACGTGTTGATGGTCCTTTTAAGGTGTTAGAGAAAATAAATGATAATGCATATAAACTTGAGCTGCCTGCAGATTTTGGGGTTAGTCCCACTTTTAACATTGCAGATTTGAAGCCTTATTTGGGTGAGGACGATGAACTTTCGTCGAGGACGACTTCATTTCAAGAAGGGGAGGATGATGAGGACATCGATACCATTGTTACACCCACAGCCCCTGCTGATATGCATACTGGACCAATTACTTGAGCTTGTGCACGCCAATTGAATTATCAGGTACTTTCATTTCTTGGTAGCGATTCTAATGTTCATGAGAATATGATGCTGCCTAAATTGGATACATTTGTTTTGCTTACAAATGAAGGGCCTAGCTTGGACAAGAAAGATGAACCTTGGAACAAGTTCAAGCATGGAGATGATGGCATGCGCAAGGGGATCAAGAACGGGGTTACAAGTGATGATTTCAGGACTTTGAAGCCACCATAAGGAGTGCATGAAGCCTTGGACGAATATACAACATGCCACTTCATAAATTTCGTTCAGAGACTATTTTAGGTGCTGCGTCACCTTATTATTGGGCCAGGCCCATGTATTTTTGAAATACTTAAGTATAGGCTATTTTTATAGTCCGTATGTGTGGGGAAACAAGAGTTAGGGTTGGTTTTGGACCCCTCCTCCAAGGGCCACGAAATTCCCCCCCTCTTCCTCCATATATACAGCCCTTAGGGCGTCGTTTAGACTTTGGGTTTTGTTTAGAATAAAAGTTCGCCATAGCTGCAACTTCGCGTACTTCGTTTGTGTCCAACGACCAGACCAAGATGTCACAGAACCCCACCTTGATCAATACAGCTTTCATCTTATATTCGCAATATCCAGATTACAATGTCAGTTTCTTGCTTGTTCTTTGTTTGCTCGCAGGAAACAGGCCCTCGTGGTCAGGTTGATCATGCTCCGGCGTGGTCAATAACCCCTCGGAGTTGGTTTAGCGATTGCTATGGCGCGGCGTCCTCGCACGTTCATAGTCGGATCGTCAAAGTCGACTTCCTCTAAAACAATAGCCACCATCTCATCGAAAGACGGGACACCTTTGCCTCTATCAAGTGGTATCAGATTTCCAGTTTGCTCGGTGAGATTGTACAGTTTTTCGTAGTTTAGACCGAGTCTGTTCTTCGTACCTATAGTCCATGAAAAAGCCAAAAAAAATTAGGGTTAGTTCATCCTATCCGAACCAATATGAGCCTTTGCGTAATATTTTCTGTATTTGCTTTGTTGAATTTGCGGTTGCATCGTCGTGTCAAGTTGCTGGTCTTAGCGTCTAGTCCTTTAGAGTTTCGAGTTCTGTTCACAGGTTGTCAGGTCGCCCCTGCCATATATCACCACCGCATCATCATCATCGCTGCTACCATATATCACCACTGCATTATCATCATCGCTGCTGCCATATACCACAACCACACCAACTTCATCGTTGCTGCCATATTCACCACCACATATTCACCACCAATCCGAGTCCACCTGCAACATATATCCGCCACCAGTTTGATTTCCACCAGATTCATCGCTGCAACCAGTCCGAGATTCCACCAGATTCATCTCCACCACCAGTCCGAGTCCAGTATTTGTTGCTCTGTTTTCGAGTTCCAGATCACGCCATACTCCAAGTCGTGACAGAGTAGGACTCCCGAGTTTCCGTGCTACCCGCAGTAGAAAAATAGTTCCAAACTCCAAAAAAAACTAAGTCTGGAAAATTCTGGCTAGGCAGTTTTTAGACCATTTGTAGACTTTTTCGAAAAAAAATTGTTGCAGATCAAAACAAACAAAAAAAAGAGGAAAATTTGCAAAAATAAGTGAAAAAAAGAAGAAGAAAATTCACAGTGTGCTCCTCCCTTGTTTACGTGTAGCGCCGTGATTTTGTTAGTGTTCTAGGCTCGCGTCTCTAGTGGGTCTAGCCTAGGACCAGCATAGTACCGTCGTTGACCGTTTATTCAACTTTGCATCTCTGAATTGATTATTGCTGACCCTTTTTGCTACCATATTATAAGCCTTCCCAGCTCCACATACATCTACGTCGTGCGTTCGACTCTCCCTGGTAATCGCTCTATCCAAGCTTTGAGAGTTTTGACTATGACGGTTGCCGATCACCGCCTGCTGCTGGGTAAGAACTGGTAAGAATTTGAGATTTTCTTGACAGACTTGTGACATCCACCACCACCTCTTGTTAGTAGTCTGTAGGATCATATTCTTGTGTGTTTCTATTGCTGCTAACCATGGCAAGATCACAAGTCGACGAGACTGACTGGGAGAACATGATGAATAAGGAGTTGCATGATAAATTTCAGCAAATGATCAGTGGATAGGTGCAAGATGTGCTAAACATATTTGAAGAGGCCATGGAGACGATATATGGCATGGAGAAGACATTCGAAACAAAGATCGATAACAAGTTTAATGAATTGCTCGCGCGTCTTCCACCACCACCACCAGCTGACCCTAACGCACCTCTACAACAACAACAATGTCCCTTTCTAAATCAAGTGGGACGAGCACAGCGCGTTCCCATTGACCCTGGGCAAAATTCTGGTGCCGCTGTTGATGCTTCTGCCGCTCCTGCTGCTACTGTAGAGGTGGAGTACCATTACGAGGATGAGGTTGACCAAAATCAGAACTACGTGCAACCACCAGCACCACCACCACCAGGTCATCCTCATGCATATCATCGCAACGGTAGGGATGCACCACCACCTGAGGTACATGGCCATCTTCCTAAACTAAAATTGAATATTTCACCATTTGAGGGTAGATATGTTCCTGATATATATCTTACTTGGGAGTTAGAAACTGAACAACAATTTCCATGTTTACAATATCTTGAGGAGAGACGTGTTCCTGCTGCTGTTTGTGCTTTCACTAGCTTTGCATGTGTTTGGTGGTCTAAACATTGTAGATTATATCCTATTCCAGCTACTTGGGCTACTTTGAAAACTACTATGCATACTCGTTGGGTTCCACCATATTATCAACGTGAATTACTTCAAAAATTGCAGCGTTTACGACAAGGAAAAATTCTGTAGAAGAATATTATCAGGAATTACAAACTGGCATTATTAGATGTGGTATTGTTGAGGATAATGAAGCTATGCTTGCATGTTTTATGGGTGGATTAAATAGAGATATTCATACCATTCTAGAGTATAAGGAGTATACTAATATCACTCGTTTATTCCATCTTGCTTGTAAAGTTGAACGTGAAGTGCAGGATCGACAGGCATTGGCGCGAGCTAACTTTTCTGCAGGTCGATCTTCATCATGGACACCACGTGCATCCTCTACTTCCACTCCACCAGCACCTCCATCAGGTGCCACCTCCAGCCGTGATACAAGCAAGCAGGCTCAACCACCACTATCTACCAAGAGCACACCTGCTGGACCACGATAACAACCCTCCGCACCAAGAGCACCACGAGTTGCACAATCATCAAAAACAGGGGCGTCATCATCCCCCACCCCAACACAATGAAGAGCAACGTTATGGCAAACTCAAGTTCACCATGCCCAAGTTCAACGGAAGCACCGATCCCGAAGAGTACCTTTCATGGGCATTGAAGGTTGACAAGATCTTCCGTTTGCACAATTATGAAGAAGAGAAGAAGATCGTGATGGCATCCCTTGAGTTCCAAGACTATGTCCTCATTTGGTGGGAACAAATCATAGAGCGCCGAGAGGCAAGAGGTGAACCATCCATCACTACTTGGGCGCAAATGAAGGATGTCATGAGAGCACGCTTCGTGCCTACCTACTACAACCGCGACCTCTTCAAGAAACTCCAACAACTCAAGCAAGGAACAAAGAGCGTTGAAGAATATTACAAGGAGATGGAGATTGCAATGATAAGAGCCAATGTCACGGAAGATGATGAGAAAACAATGGCACATTTATTGAATGGACTCAATCATCCCATCAAGAAGATCGCCGACTTCCAACCATACTCAAATCTCATCGAGCTAGTGCACCAACCTACCAAAGCGGAACGCCAAGTGCAAGATGATTTTTCAAGTATGCCAAGTTCTCATCCAAGTTCTACGGCTTCTCAAACAACCAAGCTTCAACGACTCCAACACCGACTACAAAGCCTTCTACTTCCAACATCGACAAGTCGACTTCCAACAAAGCTTCATCAACTACAAGCCATCCTACCACGAGCAACTTCAAGCCGAGAGCTTCATCATCATCAACCCCAACCGATGAGACCATCAAGACGAGTTCCTTCAAGTGTTTCACTCGCGGAGGCCGAGGCCACAAGTCCTACGAGTGCACCAACAAGCGAACCATGGTCTTCAACGACGATGGCACTTATGACTCCATGAGCGAAGGCGAAATGGAAGCCCTCGAGCAAGTCGCCATGCACCACCAAGTGAACAATGAAGAAGAACAAGTCTTTTGTGATGAAGACTCAAGTCCCGCACTTGTTGTCTCCAAAGTCTTGACTCTCCAACATCACCAAGAAGAAGACCAACGATGCCACATATTCCACACCAAGGCTGGCATCAAGGACGATCTGTCAAAGTCATCATCGATGGAGGGAGTTGTCATAATCTCGCAAGTGAAGAACTTTGATCCAAGCTCCAATTGCCCAAGATGAAGCATCCTTATCCATACAAAGTGCAATGGCTCAGTGACTCTGGCACCATCCAAGTCGAGCACCGAGTACAAGTCTCCTTCAAAATCGGCGCCTACGAAGACACCTTGGAGTGCGACATCGTTCCTATGACCGTTTGTCATCTTCTCCTTGGACGGCCATGGCAATTCGATAGAGGAGTCGTCCACAACGGCCCAATGAACCACTACATCTTCAAGATAAAGGGCAAGGAGTACGTCCTCCATCCAGTGTCGCCAAGTCAAGTGATCGCCGACAAGCAAGCCACCCATCATGGAGATCATAGTGAGAGAGCGAGCCACCAAAAAGAGAGTGAGCGCCACAAGCCAAAATTGAGTGCCTCCATGATGAACGAAAACAAGAACCTAGTTCTTTTTGCCACCAAACGTGAGATAAGAGAAGTGTGTGAGAACCCATCTAGTGTCCTACACTTCGTCCTCATATGCAAGGACAATGCACCACAAACTAACACTTCTCACACTCTTCCTCTAGTGTTGTCTTCTCTTTTGCAGGAATTTCAAGATGTTTTCCCCGATGAGCTACATCCGGGTCTACCTCCTCTACGAGGCATTGAGCACCGAATCGACCTCATCCCCGGAGCACCTCTTCCAAACAAAGCTCCATACCGTGTCAACCCTGACTAAACAAAAGAAATACAAAGGCAAGTAAAGCATCTCATAGACCATGGACATGTGCGTGAAAGTTTGAGCCCTTGTGCCATTCCGGTCATTCTTGTGCCAAAACGTGATGGTAGTTTTCGCATGTGCTCCGATTGTAGACCTATCAATGCTATCACCATTCTCTATAGGTATCCCATTCCACGCCTAGATGATATGCTTGATGAGCTTAGCGGTGCCACTATATTTTCAAAAATTTATCATAAGAGTGGTTACTATCAAATCCGCATACAAGAGGGTGATGAGTGGAAAACCGCCTTCAAAACCAAGTTTGGTTTGTATGAGTGGTTAGTCATGCCTATGGGTCTTTCGAAAGCACGGGGCACTTTTATGCGCCTTATGAATCATGTCTTTCGCCCTTACATTGGTATATTTGTTGTGGTCTACTTTGATGACATTCTTGTGTTTAGCAAATCTATCAAAGAGCATGTCACCCATGTCCGCACCATTTTGCAAACTCGTAGAAAAGAGCGCCTCTATGCTAATATGGAGAAATGCCTTTTTGGTGTTGATAAGCTCGTTTTCTTGGGTTTTGTTGTTTCTTCTAAGGGTGTTCATGTTGATGAGTCCAAGATCAATCCTATTAAGACTTGGCCGCAACCAACCAACTCGCATCAAGTGTGTAGTTTTCTTGGCCTTGCGGGTTTCTACCGTCGCTTTCTGAAGGATTTTAGCACCATTGCTTCGCCTTTGCATGCTTTGAGCAAGAAGAATGCGCCTTTTGTTTGGGGACCATTCCAAGATACCGCTTTCAATGAGCTTAAGAACTTGATTACTCATGCTCCTGTGCTTGCCTTACCCAACTTTGACAAACCTTTTGAGATTCATTGCGATACTAGTGGTAATGGCATAGGGGGTGTGTTAACGCAAGAGAAGCGCCCCATAGCTTACTTTAGTGAGAAACTTTCCGGAGCGCAACTCAATTACCCCATCTATGACAAAGAGCTATATGCTTTAATCCGCGTTTTGCATGAATGGGAACATTACCTTCGTCCCCATGAGTTTATCATTCATACCGATCATGAGACCCTCAAGTATCTTACGGGTCAAACCAAGTTGAACAAGCGTCATGCTAAATGGAGTGAATTTATTGAGTATTTTCCTTATGTCATAAAGTATGTCAAGGGTAAAGAAAACATCGTAGCGGATGCTCTTTCCCGCATATGCATGCTTGTCATGCAACTTGAGTTAGATGTCATTGGCTTCGAGCATCTCAAAGACTTGTATGAGCATGATGCAACTTTTGCTACTCCTTATGCCAAGTGTTTGTCGAATACATCTTGGGAACACTATTACATTAAAGACGGATATCTTATGAGAGCTAACAAACTTTGTATTCCCGAGTCCTCTCTCCGTTTGTTGATTTTGCAGGAATCTCATGGAGGAGGCTTAATGGGACATTTCGGACGCGACAAGACATTCGCCATGCTCTCGGAGAACTACTTTTGGCCCAAGATGTTTCGGGACGTCAATCGTTTTACCAACCGATGTTCTACATGTCGCAAAGCTAAGTCCAAAGCTCAATCTCATGGCCTCTATATGCCTTTACCAATTCCATACCAACCATGGGAAGACATTAGCATGGACTTTGTACTTGGTTTGCCTAGGACTCGAAATGGGAAAGATTCCATATTTGTCGTTGTGGACCGTTTCTCAAAAATGGCACATTTTATTCCTTGCAACAAGATAGACGATGCTTCACATGTTGCTAATCTCTTTTGTAGGGAAATATTGCATCTCCATGGCGTGCCAAAGACTATCGTCTCGGACCGCGACGTCAAGTTCCTTAGCTAATTTTGGAAGACCCTGTGCGCCAAGGTCGGTATCAAGCTACTCTTCTCCATGGTGTACCATCCTCAAACCGAGGGCCAAACGGAAGTGACAAACCGCACACTCTCCGCTCTCCTTCGATTACTCATCAAGAAAAACATCAAGGAGTGGGAGGAGTGTCTACCCATCGTCGAGTTCAACCGAGCGAGACACTCAACAATCGGCAAGTCCCCTTTCGAGGTCGTCTACGGATTCAACCCTTTGTCACCAATGGATATTCTCCCTCTACCACTCCAAGAGCGCATCAATTTGGACACAAGTGCACGAGCGACCCATCTCAAGAAGGTGCATGAAGATACAAGAAACACCATCGAGCGCCAAGTACAATGCCTTGCGACCAAGCTCAACGTCAACAAGCACCCTATGATATTCAACATTGGAGACCTCGTGTGGCTACACCTCCGCAAGGACCGCTTTCCCCAAGAACGCAAGTCCAAACTTCGACCACGCACGGATGGACCATTCAAGGTGCTTGCACGCTACAACAACAACGCATACAAGATCGACATCCCTCGTGACAAGTACTCCGTGAGTGACATCTTCAACATCAAAGATCTCTCGCCCTACCATGGTGATGAGGATTTCGATCCAAGGACAGATCTTCCCCAAGGGAGGGGAGATGATGCGGAGCATTCCATGATCATCCCCATGGACGCACCTACACCTCTAATGACACCATTTGGACCAATGACACGAGCCCGAGCCAAAGCTATCGAAGATAAGGTGAACTCACTCCTCTCTGAATTTCCACTTTCTATGCATGAGACATGGCTACTACCTAAGTCTGAGGTGTTGTGCATGATTAGGAACCAAGAGGACCCTCCTGAAGATGCGCATGAAGATGTACAAGTCCCCAAGTCCACGGATGAGGAGAACCAACGAAAGGAGCCAAGAGCATCTCCCAGGCCCTGGACATCCGGCCAAGTCCCCGGACGTCCGGCCCCTGGAGCGTCTTCCACTACAGCATCACAGCCGCCGGAAGCTACAGGCCCCGGATATCCGGCCCCGGCAACCCGGACATCCGGCCTCTCCCGAGCCCCCGGACATCCGGCCACCGGCCCAGAAATCTGGCTCCTCCGAACCCGAGAGCAACAAATGCCACCACTCCAGCCCGGACATCCCCCCCCAGCCCGGACATCCGGCGTAGCCTGAAAGCCCAGACATCCGGCCCGACCAGCCTGGACATCCGGCCTCCCCTGTCTGCGTACAGTGAAGGGCTGAGGCCCGTGTATCCCATCTCCCCCCTGGACTATATATACTCCACCCCGTACAACTTGCTAGGGTTAGCAAAGGATTAGCTCATATTTTGTGTGAGAGCTTTGCTCATCCACTTGGTTACCTTCTCCTCGGAGATTCGAGCCTCCACCGAAGAAGATCCCCCAAGCGGATTCAAGACCCCACTTTAGGGAAGAACATCAAGACCTCCTCACGGAGAAGAACAGGTTACCCTTTTGTATCGTCCCTAGTTGATTGTGGATCGTGTATCTTACTTTATGTACTCGAGGATCTAGCCCATGTGTGACTTGTTCTTGTTAGTTTGAGTGTTCCTCTCGTGTTTCCCCTTGTGTTTTCCCTCATTCTCCTCTTTGTGTTCCTTGTGTTCTTCGCGGGATCCGCTCCTTTCGTGAAAGATCGGGCGATTAGGGTACTACCCTACATCACAACTATTCGAGGACTATATTTTATTTAAAGATTTTCAGATCTAAGTACTTTATTAAAACAGCAAGTAAAACAAAATAAATAACATTCCAAGAATAGCACACATCATGTGAAGAAGCAAAAACTTAGGCTCAACCGGGGTGTGACGCCCCCGATTTGACCGTACACTAATCATACACGCAAATGTGTATGACCAAGATCAGGGACTCACGTGAAGATATCACAACACAACTCTAGACACAAATAAAATAATACAAGCTTTATATTACAAGCTAGGGGCCTCGAAGGCTCGAATACATAAGCTCGAAAACGCAGGAGTCAGCGGAAACAACAATATCTGAGTACAGACATAAGTTAAACAAGTTTTCCTTAAGAAGGCTAGGACAAAAGTAGCAACGATCGAAAAGGCAAGGCCTCCTGCCTGGGACCTCCTAACTACTCCTTGAAGCTGAACTCCATGTAGAATCATCCTCGGGATCCTCTGGCTCCTGGACTCCATCATAAAATCGCAGTAACCGGGAAAAGGGGAAAAAGAAGTAGGAAAGCAATCGTGAGTACTCATCCAAAGTACTCGCAAGAAAGGATCTACACTACATATGCATTGGTATCAATGAAATGGGTAGTATATGTGGACTGAACTGCAGAATGGCAGAATAAGAGGGAGGTAGCTAGTCCTATCAAAGACTACGCTTCTGGTAACCTCCATCTTACAGCAGAAGAAGAGAGTAGATGGTAAGTTCACCAAGTATCACCGCATAGCATAATCCTACCCGGTGATCCTCCCCTCGTCGCCCTGTGAGAGAGCGATCACCGTGTTCTATCTGGCACTTGAAAGGGTGTGTTTTATTAATTATCCAGTTCTACTTCTCATAAGGTCAAGGTACAACTCCAGGTCATCCTTTTACGGAGGGACACGGCTATTCGAATAGATAAACTTCCCTGCAGGGGTGCACCACATTTCCCAACACGCTCGATCCCCTTTGTCTGGACACACTTTTCTGGGTCATGCCCGGCCTCGAAAGATCAACACGTCGTAGCCCTACCTATGCACAACAGAGAGGTCAGCACGCCGGTCTAAATCCTATGGCGCAGGGGTCTGGGCCAATCGCCCATTGCACACCTGCACGTTACGTACGCGGCCGACGAGCAGACAAAGCCTCCCTTATACAAGAGCAGGCGTTCCAGTCCAACCCGGCGCGTGCCGCTCAGTCGCTGACGTCACGAAGGCTTCGGCTGATACGACGACGTCGAGTGCCCATAACTGTTCCCACGTAGTTGGTTAGTGCATATAGGCCAATGGCCAGACTCGGATCAAATACCCAGATCTCGTTAAGCGTGTTATTTTGAAATATCCACGGACGCCGACCAGAACCAGGCCCACCTCTCTCTCCTAGGTGGTCTCAACCTACCCTGTCGCGCCGCCACAAAGATCCACTTAGAGGGCCATCAGGACAAATGTCCTTTCGGACCCAATCCGTGAATCACTCGCGGGTACTCTACGAGCCGACCCGACTTTAGTCAGCACAAGTATCATATAATATGTATATAAGTATATGCCCGTGATCACCTCCCGAGTGATCACGGCCCGATAGTATAGCATGGCAGACAGACAAGAATGTAGGGCCACTGATGATAAACTAGCATCGTATACTAAGCATTTAGAATTGCAGGTAAGGTATCAATAACTTTAGCAACAATAGCAGGCTGTGCAACATAATAGGATTATCGAAAAGAAGTAACATGCTACACTACTCTAATGCAAGCAGTAGAGAGAAGAATAGGCGATACCGGATTGATCAAGGGGGGGGGGGCTTGCCTGGTTGCTCTGGCAAGAAGGACGTGTCGTCAACACCGTAGTCAAACTGGGGGTTGCCGGCAGTCTCGGGTCGGAAAGAAGTAACGGAGGGGGAACACAATAAATAGGACAGCAATCAAAGTATCACAAAGCGAGACGCGTCAATACGTTGTGCTAGGGGTGACCTAACGCACGGATAGGTGATACCAGCAAAGGGGAAAAACATCCAGGAAAGTATTCCCGACGTTTCACGTTTTCGGACGGACAGATCGGAGGGGGAAAGTTGCGGGTTTGCTATGCTAGGGATGTGTGGCGGACGAACGGGCTACGTATTCGGATTTGTCTCGTCGTTGTGAGCAACTTTCATGTATAAAGTATTTTCATCTGACTTACGGTTTATTTCATATGAATTTCAAAGTTTTATTGCATTTAGTGAATTTATTAGCAAATTGGAAATAATAGGAAAATGCTAGATGCACCCATTGGGTACACAGCCAGAGAAACTGACTGGTGGGCCTGGTCAACTGTTGACTCAACAGTCAACAGTTGACCGGTCAACTGTCAACAGAACATGGTGGGGTCCCGCATGTCATATGCTATACCTATAAACAAATAAATAAAACAAATCTAATTAATAGGGGACCAAACATCATCTGTTGTTAGACTAATTTACCACTAACTAACCAAGCTCTAATAAACAAGGGTCGTCCTAATTGCACAGCTAGTCTTATGGTTGTGCACACAAACGCACACATAGCACATGACCATGCTTGGACGGGGCAAGCTCTCAGCTAGTCATGGGTTTCTTCGGTACCTTATAAGCCAGTTCAGTTTCGTTAGTTATTTGTTCAGCAAACAACTTTGCAGATATGCGCTAGGAAGACCAGCAAACAGCAGCGGCAGCAGTTAAGGAATAGCGGTGGTGGCAGCAGCTATGCATCCATAGTAGTAACAAGAAGCAGCATGCATCTGTAGTAGTAACAAGAAGCAGCAGTAGGAAGCAAGCAACAGCAGCAGAGTTTCAACGGCAACAGCGGTAAAGGTAGTAGGCAGCGGGCATGCACAGGCAAGGGCGGTTGCGGGTGCAATGCACGACGACGAAAGTGAAGGGGTGCGGCCAGGGGATGGCCAGTGCGCGGCCGAACGCGGCCAGGGGGCGCAGCAGGGCGCGTACAAGGCATCGCGGCACGAGGCGCGGGCGTGGACCGCGGCCAACGACCGGAGCCTGGGCGGCGCGGGGGGGCGGCGCAAACGGCATTGTCGGAGAGGGGAAAAGGAGGGGAAACGGGCGGTAGGCTCACCCGGGAGGCCCTGGATGAGCTTGCTGAGGCCGGGGAGGCACAGTCGTAGGAGATCAACGGCGAAATGGCGGCGGTCCGTGCGCGGAGAAGATAGTCGATGGCGGCGCACGGGGCTCTCCTAGCTTGAGACCTTAGTCTCGGGCGAAGGAGACGACGATGGAGGAGCCCCTGGATGTATTATAAAGCGTCGGGGAGGCCAGTGGGCATGACGACGACGGCCACCATGGCGAGCAGCTCGGGCACGAATAAATTTTGAGGGAGAGTGAGGAAGCGAGGGGATAGCGAGGGCTAGGGTTCTGTAAAGCCCCATGACCGATGTGCCAGGTGTCCTCCAGTTATTTGTTGTTGTTCCTTGTCATTTGCTTGCGTGTCATGCATTTCATATCATGTCATCATGTGCATTTCCCGTTGTCCGTTTTGCATTCCGGCGCTCCTATGTCATCCGGTGTCCCTTTCTACCTCTTTTCGTGTGCGGGTGTTAAACGTTTTCGGATTGGACCGAGACTTGTCATGCGGCCTTGGTTCACTACCGGTAGACCGCCTATCCAGTTTCGTGCCATTTGGACTTCTTTGATACTCCAACGGTTAACCGAGGAACCGTAAAGGCCTTGTGTGTGTTGCAGCCCAACACCCCTCCAAAGTGGCCCAAAACCCACCTAAACCCCCTCCATCATCTTGGTCGTTCGATCACGATCGCGTGGCCGAAAACCGCACCTCATTTGGACTCTCCTACCTCCCGCTACCTATAAATATGTGCCTCCCTCCGAAATTCTCGCGCAGACAAACCCTAGATCCAACTCCCTCCGTGCCGCCAGACATTTCTTCCCACGCCGGACATGTCCGCTCGCCGCCGCCACCTCACTCCGACCAATCGGAGCATGCCACGTCGCCCCGCCGCCGCTCCCCTCCGCTCAGACGCCGCCACTTGTCACCGCCGCCTCCCACCGCACGCGCGGCCCGCGGGACCCGGATCGGGCCCGCGCGAGCCCGCTCCACCGCCGTCGTCCGCCCGATTCAGCCCGTGCCTCAGCGCCCGTCTCCGCCGCCGGAACCCGTGCGGCGCTCGCCGCCTCCATCGCCGGCGCCCGTGCGCGCCATCCGCCGGCGTCTTGCCGAGCTCCGTCGCCATGTGCCTCCCTCGCCGGCCGCCGTTACGCCTCGCCACGCCACCGACCTCTGCTTCCGCATGCGCGCCGCCGCAGAGCGCCTCGCCGGAGCTCGCCGGCCACCGCATCTCTGCCGCCACCGCGCCGACTGCCCGTGCGTCCCCGACCTCGCCCGGCCTCCTCCACTCCTTCCCCGACTCCGGCCACCGCAGCTTTCCTATCTGGCGATCCCCGTTGCACGTGCCACCCCGATCCGGATCTGGATCTAAAAAACCCTAGCGGTTGACTTTTTGCCCTAATCTCCGTAATTTTCAGCATACTTCATTGCATCATAACTTCATCACCGTTGCTCTGATTTGGGCGTGTAGCATATCAAATTGTTCGTCTCGACGAGTACTTCATTTCATTCCATTGCACTAATTTGGGCGAGTAGTTCATTTGAGTTCATCTTGATGCCCTAAATGATGTTGCAAGAGTGCTAGTTTATATTAGATTCAGATTCATATCAGTAATTGTACTTTTGTCATTTTTGCCATGATTGATGTGTGCCTCCTATGATGTTGAGCCCTACATGAGTTTTGAAGTATGCCATGCCATCTTTACAGGGGTGTATGCCATGTATTTTTGTGATCTTTGTGGTGACTAGCACAAGCATGGAAAGTATCCCTCGTAATGTTGCTGTTTTCAGGGACTTAGAAATATTCTAAGTCATTGCCCTGATAATATTTTTATGCCATGTTTCCTTGTTGCTACAGAGTGATCCATGCCTCTTTTAAGCATGATCAGTAAGGATGTTTTGTAGATGTTGTTATGCTCTATCCATCCATGTCTTTGTTTACAATTTTTGAGCACCCTAGCTTGACTCAATCGAGCTCTACTTTTGCTATAAAATGTTCCTGGCAAATTGTTTACATGTTAAGCAATTTTGCCGATGTTATTGTAGTTGATCCATGCATGCTATGATGTTGTTCTTGCCATGTTTAGCTTCTATGCCATGTCTACTTGCTGGGTGTATGCTTAGCTTGTCATGCAATGCTTTGTGGTGAGTGCGTCGAGCTCGTAAACATGCCTACTTTATATGTGTTTTGCCATGTTCCAGTTTTCTGCTAAGTCTGAATCTGTTAACGATAATTGCTATGTTCACATGATTGCCATTGTATCTTCTGATCCCTTTTGGCTTATGGTCAGTAAGGGACTTTTGTTGTATGCTTTGAGTAGCTTCATGCCATGCCTTGGTTTGCCATGATATGTTCCTATAGCATGTTGTTATCATGCTCTAAACATTGCTACCTCATGTTAAATTCCTGACATGTTGTTATTTTCACTAAGTCTGTAACCTGATATCTTTTGCACTTTTGCCATGCTTGTTTGAACCTGCTATTGAGTGAATTAGCCGTAGCTCAGTGTTCATCTTTTGTCAAGCATCTTGAGTGGATCCCTGCCATGTTCTTTGTTGCTAGGTTAGAGTGTTGTAGCTTGTTGTTCTTGATGCATTTAGATGGTCTCGTGCTGTTAATCGCAGATCGGTGCCATATTTGTTTTGCTTGGCATTTCCAAACCGTGCATCCGATTCCGGTGATCTTTATATCGATTTCGACCGAAATCAACTCCTCTTTCCAGTGGCACTCTGGTTTTCCAAGTTGAGGCCAGGTTCAATCTTTCCTTTCCAAAGCATGCATATGCATTGCATATTGCATCCCGCATATCATGCCATGTTTTGCATCATGTTGCTTGTGCGTTGCACGTGGTTGATTGTCTCCCTTTGCTTGTGTTCTTGCTTGGGTAGAGCCAGGAGGAGAGTTCGTGTTTGAGGTACCCGTTGAGTACGTTTTTGAGGATCAAGCTTTCATCTTCTCGGAGATCTTTGCAGGCAAGATGACCATACCCTCGAAATCACTTCTATGTTTGCTTGCTAGATGCTCGCTCTGTTGCTATGCCTATGCTACAATACCTACCACTTGCTTATCATGCCTCCCATATTGCCAAGTCAAACCTCTAACCCACCTTGTCCTAGCAAACCGTTGTTTGGCTATGTTACCGCTTTGCTCAGCCCCTCTTATAGCGTTGCTAGTTGCAGGTGAAGATTGGAGTTTGTTCCTTGTTGGAACATGATTTATATGTTGGGATATCACAATATCTCTTATTTAATTAATGCATCTATATACTTGGTAAAGGGTGGAAGGCTCGGCCTTATGCCTGGTGTTTTGTTCCACTCTTGCCGCCCTAGTTTCCGTCATACCGGTGTTATGTTCCTTGATTTTGCGTTCCTTACGCGGTTGGGTTATAATGGGAACCCCTTGATAGTTCGCCTTGAATAAAACTCCTCCAGCAAGGCCCAACCTTGGTTTTACCATTTGCACTAACAACCTACCACCTTCCCTTGAGTTCTGCAGACTCAAGGGTCATCTTTATTTTAACCCCCCCGGGCCAGTGCTTCTCTAAGTGTTGGTCCGAACTGAGTAGACTGCGGGGCCACCTCGGGGAAAATTGAGGGTTGGTTTTACTCGTAGGATGTCTCATCCGGTGTTTCCCTAAGAACGAGATATGTGCAGCTCCTATCGGGATTGTCGGCACATCGGGCGGCTTTGCTGGTCTTGTTTTACCATTGTCGAAATGTCTTGTAACCGGGATTCCGAGCCTGATCGGGTCTTCCTGGAGAAGGAATATCCTTCGTTGATCGTGAGAGCTTGTGATGGGCTAAGTTGGGACACCCCTGCAGGGTTTTGAATTTTCGAAAGCCGTGCCCGCGGTTATGGGCAGATGGGAATTTCTTAATGTCCGGTTGTAGAAAACTTGAAACTTATCTTAATTAAAATGCATCAACCGCGTGTGTAGCCGTGATGGTCTCTTTCCGGTGGGTCCGGGAAGTGAACATGGTGTTGGAGTTATGCTTGAACGTAAGTAGTCTAGGATCACTTCTTGATCATAGATTCTCGAACGTGCTTTGCCTTCTCTTCTCGCTCTCATTTGCGTAAGGTAGCCACCATATATGCTAGTGCTTGCTGCAGCCCCAGCTCATACCTTTTCCCTACATATAAGCTTAAATAGTCTTGATCGCGAGGGTGTGAGATTGCCGAGTCCTGTGACTCACAGATTACTTCAAAACAAGCTTGCAGCTGCCGATGATATCGTGCAGGTGACGCAACCGAGCTCATGAGGAGTTCAATGAAGATCGTGTTCGTTATGTTGTTCCGTTTCCAGTTGATCAGTAGTGGAGCCCAGTTGGGGCGATCGGGGATCTGTAGCATTAGGGGTGGTCTTCTTTATTTTGGTTCCGTAGTCGGACCTTGATTGTATCTGGATGATGTAATGCTATATTCATGTATTGTGTGAAGTGGCGATTGTAAGCCAACTATGTACCTCTTTCCTTATTCAGTACATGGGATGTGTAAAGATTACCCCTCTTGCGACATTGCCTACAATGTGTTTATGCCACTAAGTCGTGCTCCGACACCTGGGAGATATAGCCGCATCATGGGTGTTACAGGTTCGTCCACTGGGTCAGGCTCCAGCTTAACTAGGTCAAGGGTGCTGGCAGATGGTTGACACGCGCCCATCGGCGACGTGGACGGGCGCGCCAGCTCCACGCCATGGCTCCGCCTCTCTCTCGGTACAGTGGTTGAGGAAAGGCCCTGGTGGTGGGCTGGGCCTGGTACAGTAGAAGGGATGGGCTAAGTGCACAGGGAGGGTTTTCCTTTAATTCCTTTCCTTTCTTTTTATGTTTCCTATATTCTTTACTGTTTTGCATATTGTTAGGCCACAAAAATAGTTTTGTAAAATATCTAATGGCGCCACATAAATACTTTTCAATATTTAGCACTGCCATAAAAAGGTTTTAAGGCAAGATAATTTCATCTGAATTTTGTTCAAAAGGAATTGGATTAAAAAGGGCTCTTTAGGTACTGTTTTTGGGTGACAACTTTTAGTTAAGCAAACAAGTGACATAGTTTTTCTCCACCACAATTAACTATGGTTTATTTTCAATATTGGGAACAATTTAGTTTTATTGTTTGAAGAAATAATGTATTTAAATTTATTTTAAATTTGAAATTGGCTTTGATTTTTATCAAGTGGAAATTGTCTTAGTTAAACGTGATGACACGGCACCATTAGTGTGAGGTCACTGTAGCTTAAATATCCGGGCGTCACAATTCTCCTCCACTACAAGAAATCTCGTCCTGAGATTTAAGAGGCAGAGTAAAGGGGGAGGGTTCTGGTTACGAAATTCTAGCGAGCGTTCTCGGTCTTAGTTGCCCTTCTCGAAGAGGTCGATCTATTACGTTGATGTTTTTATTTCTCTGCTTTAGGTCATCATGATGAAGCCAGCATCCTTTCTTCAGGATCTCCATCGTACTTACGGAAAAGTTAAGTGGAAAAACTCAGGAAGGACGGAGTTTAACACATGTTAGGTACCTAGGGGCTATCTCAGTGTACGAGGTATAGAGGCATCTCTCGAGTTGACATTCAAGAAAGTCGTCGAGAGTAAAGTAAGAAGGTGCAATAGGAAGATTCAAGCAGATAGGCAATCATTCATTGCCTAAAACAGAATGAGAGAGCGGTTCAGACCAATGGGAATAAGTGTTGTGTCCGATAGCAGATTAGATCATCTCTGGGAAGGTGACCCGTGAATTACATACGGATTCAAACGCGAGGTGTCAATTTGGCAATAGGGGTGTACATGAGAGTTAGGTTTCAATCCTTTGGAACTGTGGGTTATGGGCCCACCATGCGGTAAAAGTAGAAAGGGTGGTGATATTTTTCACAACCATGATAACAAGGCATGTCAAAGGATAGTCTATCAATTATGTCGGCAACATCGGTACCAAGAGCGAGGGACGAAGAGAACCATCTTCCTGCTCGTTGAACGAAGCGGGCCAATAGGTAAACTTCTCGTCCATCGGTGGTTACCGAAATGTTATCAACAATATTAACAGGGTCTTACTAACAGAGTGGTTCAACGAGGTGCTTACCTAAGCAGGAGAATATTACTACTTAGATCATACTGATCACCAGTAAGGTTAAACAAAACAATGGAAAGGAAAATGTGATCATCAGATTAAACAAACAATGGAAAGGAAAATATGTTTAAACACATGTTTCAAGGATATATCCTTCCCAAGGACAAGCAGAGCATGATATCCATGACAGGATAGAAAGTATAAAACCATTTAGGTAAGGGGAGAGGAATTTCATGACATAACCCAAACAACGGTGTTTGGATAATGGACAAAGAAGATTTAGCATTGTTCTTCAAATGCTCTTATTGAAAATCGGAGTACCACCGACATGCTTCGAGATCGCATTGACAAGGTCTTCAAGAAAAGGTCAGACCTTGATACACAAAGGATCCATGAGGAAAAACTTATTAAACAAGTCATTCAATTTCCTCATGGGAGAATGGTTAACCTTGCTAAAAAGGAAACTATAACAGCAGGTCCTCCGGCCAGGTGTGCTAGGCATGACATCACCTTACCGGGTGACATGAAGACCAATGTTATAACTCTTGGAAATATGTCCCAACCATCATATCTGACCGAGATTCAGATCCGATTGGTGTCAAATTACCTCAGACTCAGGATGCCTGAGAAGAAAAGGTGCAACACAAATTGACGAGATGAGATTGTAAGATTCTCGGGAAATGAACTATGGAGGTGAGTTTTGAATCAAGAGTTCATCATTAAACCATGGAGAGGACGAAGAGGTGATTGAGGGACTCAGGGACAATTCATCAAGATTTCTGATAAGATGGATTTCCACAATTATGTGAACAAGGAGATAACTTTTGTCGGATCAATGATACAATGATGTATGCTTGAGGAAAACATACACAATTAAACATTGATTGAAAGGTGCACCCGAAATATGGGCTTAGGTAGCATGATCAATGTTAGAATGGTGATTCGATAACCAATGGTCTAAGAATGAAATATCGACCATTAACTTGAAAGCAATAGGGTTGCTAGAAGTTTTGAAGTCGCACATCATAGTTCAATTGTCGGTTTTCCAGTTAGAAACAACACGGGGACTAAGGAGTGAACGGATATGGCAAGGAGTATCACCTGTATCAAGAATTCTTAAGAGGTGGTGAAATTCTCATGACATTCTTGTCATAAAAGATGGTAATACTTCAAGGTAGAGAACAAATGCTGGATAGCAAGGATCTCAAGGTATAACATGAAACACGAACAAGTTTGTGTTTAACGGAAGGTAATAAAGTGGTCGATGATAACACAAATCATAGAGGGTCAGGATGGTACTTATCATCATGAATTCAATTGATATCCTAGAAGGAGTCAAAATATTGATGATGATCATGACACATTTGTCGAGAGATTTCATGAAGATGTAATCGATCAGCGATGGCATCAATTCAAAGGAATGATGAAGCACAGGTTTATTGGAACCACGGGTACGACACAAACTCAGAATCAAGATTGTTGTTCAAGGCGAAATGATATGACGAGGAAAGTCGACGTAAGCTTAGCTTATTGTCGAAAGATGTGCTCTCGTAATAAGGAACGGGTGGCAGAGTTAAAATTTAGCACGATAATGATATAGCCAATAAGGCTAGGAATGACTTGAAGGGTTATTAAACTCATAAGCAACGAACATTACTTAGAGTTATTGAATCGGAGTGCGGAATTGATTCACTTATCGGTGTTCTCGAGTGACTATTAACACATAACCCTGGGGGGCCATTGGATTCGGCGAGAATAATAGTTGATGAAGAACTCATAAGTTATGTAGTTCCGTGATATTCTCGAGATACCAGAGGGTACACTCGAAGATAGGACAGAATAGAGGTTGGATAGGTATATTGATCTCCAGAAGACAAGTACTCCAATTTGTCCGAGATATGGTATTAAGGAGAAAATATGATCGGAACCATGGTTGCAAAGGACCAAGCATAGATACAAGATGAACTTATAATAGGGGGATTATTATTATTACAAGAAACTTCCATGATAAGTTCCACATCGGGTCCATGGGCATGAACACAAAGTTCAAGGTCGACTCCCACTTCTGCAATGCATAACCTTTCATTCACTTCTCGTTTATGAAAAGTTGTAGTGTTGAAATTTTATCTGGCAAAGCACCAGAAGAATATGACTCGTGAAAACCTTCGGGTTCACACGGATGAGGAAGGCATAGGTTCAACCCGTCAGGGTATCGTGGAAACATATACCACAAGCTTCAATAGTAAATTATACAAGCTCGAAAGTAGAGCATGGTTGACAAAAGCAGAGGATACAATTTACCAAAGGCCTTATGTATCCTAGGAAAGGCTCACAAGCTTATTGAATATGAAGGACGTTGTCGGATAAAGTTCCGACAAAGGGTCTGGTGGTCCACAAAGGATCTGATGTGAGCATCGGTACTCAACCAGAGGAAGAGAGAATGCAAGGAGATTAGAATATAGAAACAACTGACTAACTCAAAGCTCAAATGCAAAGGAATTATGAATTCCAAGACAAGGGTTCATAAGCAAACCTCTGATTAGGGAAGGATAAGTAGAATAGCCTTAGGGGTACAATCGATGGCAATTTGATTGGACGAGATCTAGCTCATGTTTAAAATGACATCTGAGCCGGAAGGATAATTTATAAGGGTCAACTAATGATTGCGTGCATTCACAGACAATAATTCATTAGGCTCAAAATGGCAAGGACAAGGGATGTCAACGAAGGCTACTAGGCATATGGAATTAAACATAATGCAAGCAGGCAAGAATTTCAAGAGCAAAAGTCTGCTGAGGATTTTCGAAAGACCGAATAGCATTGAAAGAATTTTGTGAAACACATGATCAGCTGGGGATGAATGAATCCTCGATAAGTATGAGGGATTATCCGTAGGGGTATTTCTGTGGCAAAGAGCTGCAAAGCGGTGAGCACAAAGGATTCTTTAATTATCGAAGAAATTTTTAGGGTATCAAGTAATAACAGGGGCAACTGGGAACAAAGGTAAGAACGACAAGTGTAAGCAATTATCCATAAGGATTTATCGGTGGATGGGAATAGCAAAAGTGGTGGGCACCAGGTCTCGAGAGAATAACAGAGATTATCATCGGAATCGTCTGGTGAAGCAGGCCATCATCTGGAATGAAGGGGCTCTCCGGGAGAAAGTATTTACGAGAACCTAGAGTTAGAGTTAGCAAAATCATTTAACCCGAATAGAAGAGAGATCAGAGTCCCAGAGTATAGACGAGGAATAAAAGATCCTAATACCACCACACGGCGACGTGGGCCAATGGGCCGCACAGAGTTAGTAAAATAGTTTTCATTGACTAGACTCAACTTCGGACAAAGAGTGTGGAAGGGGGATTCCTACAGGCAGTCGGCTCTGATACCAACTTGTGACGCCCCCGATTTGACCGTACACTAATCATACACGCAAATGTGTACGACCAAGATCAGGGACTCACGGGAAGATATCACAACACAACTCTAGACACAAATAAAATAATACAAGCTTTATATTACCAGCTAGGGGCCTCGAAGGCTCGAATACATAAGCTCGAAAACGTAGGAGTCAGCGGAAACAACAATATCTAAGTACATACATAAGTTAAACAAGTTTGCCTTAAGAAGGCTAGCACAAAAGTAGCAACGATCGAAAAGGCAAGGCCTCCTGCCTGGACCTCCTAACTACTCCTCGAAGCCGAACTCCATGTAGAATCATCCTCGGGATCCTCTGGCTCCTGGACTCCATCATAAGATCGCAGTAACCAGGAAAAGGGGAAAAAGAAGTAGGAAAGCAACCGTGAGTACTCATCCAAAGTACTCGCAAGCAAGGATCTACACTACATATGCATTGGAATCAATGAAACGGGTAGTATATGTGGACTGAACTGCAGAATGCCAGAATAAGATGGGGGTAGCTAGTCCTATCGAAGACTACACTTCTGGTAACCTTCATCTTGCAGTAGAAGAAGAGAGTAGATGGTAAGTTCACCAAGTATCATCGCATAGCATAATCCTACCCGGTGATCCTCCCCTCGTCGCCCTGTGAGAGAGCGATCACCGAGTTCTATCTAGCACTTGGAAGGGTGTGTTCTATTTAGTATCTGGTTCTAGTTTTCATAAGGTCAAGGTACCACTCCGGGTCGTCCTTTTACCGAGGGACACGGCTATTCGAATATACAAACTTCCCTGCAGGGGTGCGCCACATTTCCCAACACGCTCGATCCCCTTTGTCCGGACACACTTTTCTGGGTCATGCCCGGCCTCGAAAGATCAACACGTCGCAGCCCTACCTAGGCACAATAGAGAGGTCAACACGCCGGTCTAAATCCTATGGCGCAGGGGTCTGGGCCCATCGCCCATTACACACCTGCACGTTGCGTACATGGCCGGCGAGTAGACCTAGCCTCCCTTATAGAGGCGTTCTAGTCCAACCCGGCGTGTGCCGCTCAGTCGCTGACATCACGAACGCTTCGGTTGATACCACGACGTCGAGTGCCCATAACTGTTCCCGCGTAGTTGGTTAGAGCGTATAGGCCAGTGGGCAGATTCAGATCAAATACCCAGATCTCGTTAAGCGTTTTATTTTGAAATATCCACGGACGCCGACCAGGGCCAGGCCCACCTCTCTCCTAGGTGGTCTCAACCTACCCTGTCGCTCCGCCACAAAGATCCACCCAGAGGGCCGTCGGGACAAACGTCCTTTCGGACCCAATCCGTGAATCACTCGCGAGTACTCTACGAGTCGACCCGACTTTACTGACCACAAGTATCGTATAATATGTATATAAGTATATGCACGTGATCACCTCCCGAGTGATCACGGCCCGATAGTATAGCATGGCAGACAGACAAGAATGTAGGGCCACTGATGATAAACTAGCATCCTATACTAAGCATTTAGGATTGCAGGTAAGGTATCTATAATTGTAGCAACAATGACAGGCTATGCAACAGATAGGATTATCGGAAAGCAGTAACATGCTACGCTACTCTAATGCAAGCAGTAGAGAGAAGAATAGGTGATATCGGGTTGATCAAGGGGGGCTTGATACGGAGCATCCAACGGACATCACCATGTCAAGAGACCATTTGGCAAGTCACACGTGCGACATCTACTTCACATACACAAAGGTGAATCATCTCCTTTACACATGCTCACTTGATCCTCTCAAGGATGGTATACTACTTGACACTCCTTCCGTGTTCATGCATAGGTATTGTCGGAACATCACGGGTGTCGAGGAGGAGTGTGAGCACAAGGGTATGTCTACACCATCCGCGAGGGAAGCGTGGAAGGGAAGACGGAAGAAAGGAGAAGAAGAAGAAGAAGAAGAAGAAGACGGCGGCTGCTGAAGACTAGCGGGACATCCGGACGCAGAGCCGGATCATCCGGGCCCAGCCGGATCATCTGGACCGACCCCCAGATCATCCGGGTAATCCATACACCGGGAAGAATCTGCTCGGCGAAGCCGGATCATCCGGACGAGGACACAGATCATTCGGACGACGCCCGGATCATCCGGACCCCCATCCTGATCATCTGGCCTTGCCTGCGTGCATGCCTCCGGGCCGAGGCCCATGTACCTGTTTCGCCCCCTCACTTACCCTTTTGCCCACTAGACTATAAATAGACCTCCTCCACCTCCTTTCTAGGGTTAGCAAAGGTTTAGCTCATGTTTGTGTGAGAGCTTTACTCATCCACTTGGTTACCTTCTCCATGGAGATTCGAGACTCCACCGGAGAAGATCCTCCAGGCGGATTCAAGACCCCCTCTTGGGCGGCCCCCTTCAAGACCTCCTCATGGAGATGAACCTTACCTTGTATCTTTCCCTTTGTTGTTATGTACCTTGTGGATCTTGTGTGTTTGATTGTCTAGTGGATGTGTGATTGGACTTGTTCTTGAGTGTTTCCCCTTGTGATTTCTCTCCATTCTTCCCCTTGTTCTTCGTGTTCTTCGCGGGATCCGCTCCTTTCGTGAAAGATCGGCCCCTAGGGTTCCTACCCTACATCATCTTGGATCAGAGCAAGGTTGATCACGAATTTGGAGCCCCCACACCTCTTTTTCTAGCCTTCTTTTGCTTGATTTCGTCCTAAATTCGAAAATCCCCACCAAAAATAGCCCCAAATTTTTTTGTGATTTGTTGGTTTGATGATGTTTTGTTGATTTTGATCCTTGGATTTGCTTGGTTTCGAGTGGATCTAGCATCTCCCCAAGTTTCCCCACCTTCCATCCACGAAATCTCATCAATTTTGACCCTGAAATCATCCAATTTCCGCCCAAAAATTTGTCCTCGAGAGAAAATCCCGAGCAGTTTGACCTGCCTGGATCATCCGGAAGTGCTCCGGGATCATCCGGATCCACCCGGATCAGCTGGACCTACTCCCGGATGTCCGGCTAACCCTGAAACTGACACGGCAAATTTTTGTTTTGGCCATATCTAATTCATCCGAACTCCGTTTTTGACATTCTTTAGCTCGTTTTGAAGCTCTTGACATCCCCCTTCCCACAAAAATACCACCAACATCATTTGACTCCATCAAATTTTCTGAAATTTGGCAAGTTTGCCTAGGCCCTCCACCATATCATCCGCATTACCACCATCGACTTTCGCAACCTAACCCATTTCGATCCCCATTGTATATGTGCTTGTTTGAGTTGTGACTTGAGTCTCCTAAGGTGTTTCGGCTACTTAGGGACGGTTGCTTCTTCATCGACTACCACCACCACTTCCACATAACCTTGCCCACCATACACTTCCGCCACCTCAACTTAACCCAATTTTGTTTGTGTTGTGAGTTGTGTCTTCTAAGGTGTTTAGGCTACTTAGGGACCGTGCTTTCAACTCCGACACCGTGTATAGTCCACCACCATAACCTCCACTTCCGCATTGCCTACCCCAAAACCCATCATTGCATTTCCGCAAACAGCACCGCATTCCGCTACCACCATTTGACTTTTTTCCTTGAGATTTTGAGTTGTGGTTTTTTCGTTTCCTAAGGTGTTTCGGCTACTTAGGGACGAGTCTCCATCATCTTGGTATCTCCATCAAGATCACCGCCACTCATCATCACCGCGGACGGTAACCTCCATATCATCTTGGTATCGTGGTACCCCTCCATTGTATATTCCCTTGCAATTGCATTGTTAACCCCTATCCCATTTTGCTTTACTTGCCTATCGAGACTAGCCATTTGAGTATTGCCGGCAACGTTACTTGCGCACATTAGTGATCTACACCATACATTGCATACATACCATATCATATTGGTATGATATCATCTTGTGAGCCTCAAGTTTGTTCCCGCATATACACAAATACTATCTTGGTTTGTGCATTTCGCAAAGTGGACATACAAAAAAAAGAATAAGCTTTTAAGCAAAAGAGAAAGAGCAAAGAGCTTGTAAGCAAGTGCCATAGCATCATACCACATTGCATAAGATTGTCATATCCGATCATCTTGGATCAAACACCGGGAACCATACATAATAGCATACTTGGGATAGAAAGTTGATATATCTTTGCATCTTATAGGTTGTGCACAAGTGTCGTATTCGCCTATTGAGCAATCGTGTTAGCATCTCTATTGAGTTGTGCAACACGAGTGTTTTCCGTGGATTCCACATTTTGTGCTCATCCTTGGTTGCACGACCCCATTTATCTATATGTGTGTGTGCTTCCGCGTGCCACATATTGCTATTGGTCTACTTGTTACACCTGCGAATTTGTAAATCTCTTTCAACATTATTGACTCTTGCTAACATTTTGCATTAAATTTGTGTGCCACTATCCTCACCGAGCTACTCCATAAGCTTTAGTTTGTAGGTGTGAGTGAACAAGTCCGATACCAATTCCACTATTCTTCCATCTCACATTGTGTGAAACGAGATACATCCTCAATTTTGGGAAAAGGTAACTTGGTATTATTCATCTCATTTCCTACTCACCTCTACTCGAGTCTTGTGATGGATAGGAAAGGTATTTAATCTTCGGTCTACAAAAACAACGATGAGTTCGATGCCACGAACAACTCCAACGACGCCAAGATGCAATCTCAAATGGAGGAGATCAAAGCCCTGATCAAGTCCTACAAGCGATCTTCCTCATCTTCGAGAAGACGCTCAAGTACACATGCTTCCAAGCTACCATCTCCGGCAAGGTTTCATCGGCATCAACACCATCACCACCACGAACGTGAAGGTCAAGAGCTCAACACCAACAATCGCTCAACGACTTCACCATCTCCCTTGGCATCTTCGCCAAGCGACTTCAAGGCATCTTCGCCTATGGACATACGTCATCTTCGCCCACAAGCACTTCAAGAGAAGCTCCCCAAGCTCAAGTCCACGACTTCCACAAGCTACTACGACCTCGACATCGACCATGAGATTCCTCTCTATGGGACTCTAGAACCCGAGGAGTATCTCGAGTGGGAACGTTTGATGGACGACTACCTCAAGCTACATCAAGTTCCTCCCGAAGATCAAGTGAAGTGCGCCACAAGAAACTTCCACGACTACGCGTCGACATGGTGGCTTCACACACCTTCGGAGACCTACGACATGACTTGGCCCAAGACGAAGAGAGCTATGCGGCGAGAGTTCGTGCCTCCAACCTACACGGAACAACTTCTACACCAATTAGAGAACACCACCCAAGGATCCAAGTCCATTGACGCGTACTTCAAGGAGATGAAGATTTCCTTGCGACGAGCCAGCGTGGACGACCCCATTTCGATGAAGTTCCACTTCATGATGGGATTGCACAACGACATCTCCAAGACGATCTTCCTCGAGAACTACAAGTCCCTCGATGACAACTACATTGGTGCTCTCAAGGAGAAACAAGAACTCATGAAGGCCAAAGCTTCTCCACCCCAAGCTCACTTCGCGACGACCAAGCTCCATGAGAACGAGCATGAGGCTAGTACCACCATGATGTCCAAGCCCGATGAGCTCCAAGACGATGCGCCCAAGTTCGACTTCACCACCATACCTCTTTGTGGCATTCATGTTGCCGAGTCCTCCATGACTCTTTTTCAAGACGGTGCGGCGACGAGTTCAACTACGGAGACCTTCAACGACCAAGCTTTAGAGGCAAGCGTGACGGTGGCGAGCAAGGATGATGCTTCCATCTTAGGAGGCGAGAATGATGATGTGCCATCTTCAGCTTTCATCCATGGCGACAACGATGAGATGGTTGAGGATGGGATTTTCCCTTCGACCACGGCGACGTATGATGACTTGAGTGACTTGTGCCACCATATTGAGAGTGAGAGTGACTTCACCACTAGCCCCATATATGTGTTGCCACAATTCACATGTGAGGAGAGCCACAACCCCCACCACTTGAGTGAGATGAGTGACTCCACCATATGTGAGTTTGAGTGCACCTATTTTGAGGGAGTGAGTGAACCACCACATAGAGAGAGTGAGATAGTTGACAGGTCATGTGAGGCCACTTTCAACACTAACGACTTGACCTCTACCTCTATTGTGTCTTCTCATTTGGTGATAGGTCCCATATATGATGATGCGCCAATTCGCGACGACTACGTCCTACCTTTGGACAAGACGATGGCCATGGTGGAATATGATGCACCCCCACATGGTTCCATCACAATGATGATCTTGACCACCATTCGGTCTTACCCACCTCACCTACACCACATGAGTGGAATGAGAATGGTAACATAGGTGACGGTGATGCTCTAGTCCCACTAGTGGACATTCTTTACAATGATTGCTTGCATGATCATGATCCACCTAGTACCATGATGCATGCTAACGCAACTTCCTCATGTGATGATTTCTTGCCCATTTATGATGAGTATGATGATTGCCATGTGGAGTCTATTAGTTGTGATGCCATGTTGCATAGGATTTCTTGTGATAATTCTCTCGGTCACATCATGTTTGCCAATCCGCTTGACTTGTCATATGCTATGCATGAGATCAATCATATGTCATATTTGCAATCTCTTCATAGTGACTATGCATATGCCATTAAGATTAACCCAATTTGCACTTATGGCATAGATGACAAGCCTATGGTTATTGGCATTTGTTTCTCTTGTGATGATATTGACAAGCTACCTTTGCATCATTTATCTCATATGCCATGCCATAACCATCTTGCTTCGGATATGCATTGTTTTGGGTGTTGCCCATTTTCTCCATATGATGTTTCAAATATTGCACATGAGGAGACCCCCATAGTTTCCTCATACATTTTAGGAGATTGTGATCACTCCCACCCATTGCATGATCCTCATAATTGTGTGCACAATATGCTCCCCATGAATAAACATGCTATTGATGTGCCATATAATTGCATGCTCAATTTGCATCCCCATCGTGTCATGCACAATAACTATTCTTTCATGATGGATGACATGTTCTTATACCATGCATCAAATTTCTTTGAGCAATGCTTATCTTGTGCTAACTCACACGTGCACATACACATCATGATGGATGATGTGTACATTTACCACACACACAATTTCTTTCGCTTGTGTATTTGTTGTGTAGGTACCCATGCTTACTTGTCAACCTCACAAGCCCATGAGTTGACAAAACGAGCTCTAGAGAGCAATGATGACTTGGGATCCCATGGATTGTCTTTCCCACCGCTCTCTTTGCGCAACGACTTCGCGCATTTCTTCTACATGGCCCTCACTTGGCTATGGGTTATTGTCCATTACACATTCTATACCCATATTGCCATGTTCACTTTGCATGATATGCTCATTACTATGCCTTTGCCATGCATTTGTGACCCATGCTTCGCATTACACATGATGATTGATTCTCATACTTGTATGTGTAATGTTCCATTTGTGCCCCATGCCTATGATGATACTATGATCTTGCTTTGTGTTCATGCTTGCAGTATGTCATGTGCATTTCCCATGCCTATTATTTGCTCACATGACATGATTGCCATGATTTCCTCTAGTATGTTGCATCTTCGCACTACTAGTTTGCACGACTTGATTACTATGCTTGCCTATGTTGCATCACCAATGATTCATACTTGCTCCTTTCATGCGGTTGATGACAACCATTTACATGCTTTGCACATGATTGTTATTGCATCTTGTCATATATCTCCATGTGTTGCCACTCTCATGTTAGACGATTTGCCATGTATTGAGTGCAACAATGATTCTACTCTTGCTCATGAGTTTGCCCCCATAGCATTCTCGCATATATTTGGAGCTTTTGACATATTTCTTCTGAACCATGCTTGTCTTCCCTCCTTGCACCATATACCTAGTCCCATGAATATTGCCATTGTTGCATCATATTATTCATGCACTTGTGCTTCTAATGGTTATGTGCAAGAGAAGAGAACCATCATGATGGATGATGTGTTTATCTACCATGCGCATACATTCTTTGTTTTGTTTTGTGCATGTGTAGGATACTTGGACTTTGTGTCGACTTCCACTTCCCGTGAGTTGACCATTCGAGCTCTGAGAGCAAACCACCTTCGATCATGACGCTTCTAAATCGCACTTGCTTGTGCTTTGGCATTGTGAAGGACACACAAGGACATGCTCTCAAGGTGATATCCTTCTCTTTCGAGAACCCCCAAACCATGAGCATGGATATTATGGATCATACTACTTGTGTTGCTTTCGCCATGAGACTTGTTCATCTTGGACTACTTGATTGCGCACATGTTAGAGATCTTGCTTGCCATTTCAACATTTCCATGCCTCACGATATATATGCCTTGTGTGTTGCATCCAATTCTTGGATTACTTGCTCCTCTCACATGTTTGGTTGCAACAATGTCACTTCTTCACATATGCCATGTCCCATTGCTTGTCACATGATTGACTTGATTACCTCACACATGATGAACAATTGCTCTTTCTATTGTGTTGAGTGCCATACTATCTTCACTACACCCTATGCACATTATGCTTGGATTGTCTTGCACTTGACTCATGTGTTTAGACACTTCATTTTATTAGGTGTGGTGACTACTTCCTTTGCCTACCATAGACCATTTGTCGATTGTTTTTGCATGATTGCTATGACCTTGAGGTAGATGCTTGTTCAATTGTCACACATATTTGCATCTCTACCTCCCATTTGCATACTTGTTTCCATGAAGTCCTTCTTTGTGCTCAATTTATGTGCTTACATGCCATGTCACAATCCTTTGTCACACCATATGCTATGCTCGATGACGACACTTGTTGGGTGAATCACCTCTTGAATGCTTGGTTTTGCACTAACACTAACCACATTTGTTTTTCCAATTGTTTGTTGTCTTTGCTCCTTTTGAAGGAATCCCAAGACAGTGCGACATTGGAGAGTGCCCATTTCGAGCTTAAATATGACGAGAACTTGGTGATTGACCACTTCTACACGGCGACGCCATCTCTTTCCCATGGTGATTTGGATTTCGATCCGAGGTCAAATCTTTCCCAAGGGGGAGGGGATGATGCAGAGCATCCTACGGACATCACCATGTCAAGAGACCATTTGGCAAGTGACACGTGTGACATCTACTTCACATACACAAAGGTGAGTCATCTCCTTTACACGTGCTCACTTGACCCTCTCGAGGATGGTATACTACTTGACACTCCTTCCGTGTGCATGCATAGGTATTGTCGGAACATCACGGATGTCGAGGAGGAGGCGAGCGCAAGTGTATGGCTACACCATCCGCGAGGGAAGCGTGGAAGAGAAGACGGAAGAAAGGAGAAGAAGAAGAAGAAGAAGAAGACGGCGGCTGCTGAAGCCTAGCCGGACATCCGGACGCAGAGCTGGATCATCCGGGCCCAGCCGGATCATCCGGACCAACCCCCGTATCATCCGGGTAATCCATACACCGGGACAGCCGAACCTTGCAGAATCTGCTCAGCGAAGCCGGATCATCCGGACGACGCCCGGATCATCCGGACCCCCATCCGGATCATCCGGCCTTGCGTGCGTGCATGCCTCCGGGCCGAGGCCCATGTACCTGTTTCGCCCCCTCACTTACCCTTTCGCCCACTAGACTATAAATAGACCTCCTCCACCTCCTTTCTAGGGTTAGCAAAGGTTTAGCTCATGTTTGTGTGAGAGCTTTGCTCATCCACTTGGTTACCTTCTCCACGGAGATTCGAGCCTCCACCGGAGAAGATCCTCCAAGCGGATTCAAGACCCCCTCTTGGGCGGCCCCCTTCAAGACCTCCTCAAGGAGATGAACCTTACCTTGTATCTTTCCCTTTGTTGTTCATGTACCTTGTGGATCTTGTGTGTTTGATTGTCTAGTGGATGTGTGATTGGACTTGTTCTTGAGTGTTTCCCCTTGTGATTTCTCTCCATTCTTCCCCGTGTTCTTCGTGTTCTTCGCGGGATCCGCTCCTTTCATGAAAGATCGGCCCCTAGGGTTCCTACCCTACATCAAGGCTTGCCTGGTTGCTCTGGCAGGAAGGACGTGTCGTCAACACCGTAGTCGAACTGGGGGTCGCCGACAGTCTCGGGGTCTACCGGAAAGAAGTAACGGAGGGGGAACACAATAAATAACAGAGCAATCGAAGTATCACAAAGCGAGACACGTCAATACGTTGTGCTAGGGTGACCTAACGCACAGATAGGTGATACCGGCAAAGGGGAAAAACATCCAGGAAAGTATTCCCGACATTTCGCGTTTTCGGACGGACGGACCGGAGGGGGAAAGTTGCGGGTTTGCTATGCTAGGGATGTGTGGCGGACGAACGGGCTGCGTATTCGGATTCGCCCCGTCGTTGTGAGCAACTTTCATGTATAAAGTATTTTCATCTGACTTACGGTTTATTTTATATGAATTTCAAAGTTTTATTGCATTTACTGAATTTATTAACAAATTGGAAATAATAGCAAAATGCTAGATGCACCCATTGGGTACACAGCCAGAGAGACTGACTGGTGGGCCTGGTCAACTGTTGACTCAGCAGTCAATAGTTGACCGGTCAACTGTCAACAGAACATGGTGGGGTCCCGCATGTCATATGCTATACCTATAAACAAATAAATAAAACAAATCTAATTAATAGGGGACCAAACAGCATCTGTTGTTAGACTAATTTAGCACTAAACTAACCAAGCTCTAATAAACAAGGGTCGTCCTAATTGCACAGCTAGCCTTATGGGTGTGCACACAAATGCACACATAGCACATGACCATGCTTGGACGGGGCATGCTCTCTGCTAGTCATGGGTTTCTTCGGTACCTTATAAGCCAGTTCAGTTTTGTCAGTTATTTGTTCAGCAAACAACTTTGTAGATACGCGCTAGGAAGATCAGCAAACTAGCAACGCTATAAGAGGGGCTGAGCAAAGCGGTAACATAGCCAAACAACGGTTTGCTAGGAAAGGTGGGTTAGAGGCTTGACATGGCAATTTGGGAGGCATGATATAGCAAGTGGTAGGTATCACGACATAGCAATAGAGCGAGCAACTAGCAAGCAAAGATAGAAGTGATTTCGAGGGTATGGTCATCTTGCCTGAGATCCTGCAAGGAAGAAGAACGAGTCCATGAAGAAGACAAACGGGCGTAGTCAAATGAATCCTCACAAACGCGACGTTATCGGAACTAACCCGAAGAAGCAAAACCGGAAAGAAGCAAACAACATTGTAAACAACCATCACATAAACATGGCATGGTACACAACCCAGTATGATGCCTGTCCGGTTTAAATATGCATGGCATGGCAAAGAGTATCAAACAAAACTACAAGTTAAGTGGAGCCCAACATGCAACGAGTTGCATATTGATGGAACACCACATCAATTATTTAGTTCACTCCCGGTTAGGTACTCAACAATATTAAATGTTGGTTAACATGGCAAGAGGTGAAGCTTAAGAAAACTATACCATCTAAACAATTTAAATGGGGCCGAATATAACAAACAACAAATCCGGTGAATCCCCATATGCATTTAGCAAATTAATGCAAACAACAATTTAAACACTTGATATTGTTATCATGATGCGGATGACATTTGCAAGTTTTATGCAATTTTATTAAAAGTTGACATGAGCGTGATGAGAGCATTTGTCACCGTGGTAGAAAGAAAGGGGTGCCACGGCGACGAAACGGAAATGATGCCGCGACAACAATCCGGTTCCGGTAACTCGATTGAGATACCGATGCAAAAGAAGATGTGACGGGAGCCTGTCATGCGATGAACGGTGGGGTGCTCCCTGATACCGGGTTCCCACATGTCGACGGCAAGGCAACGAGGAACTCGCAAAGAACAACTCGGACACGGTGCATCCACGATCATCTTATACATCACATCACAAGCATTCGTTCTCGGATGGTCATCTCGGGGTTATACCTTTGAAGCGTGCGGTTCAGGATGGTGCAATGTAGAGGAAGTAGACGTTCTCGGGACGGTCATAGTGGAAGTAGTGGTACTATCGATCCTCGGCGATGGTAGTGGAAGTAATGGTTCACGAGTCGAAGAGGAAATGGGTGTTCATGTTCGGGAAGCGGTAGAGGCCCGGGTCTTCGGCAACGGTCGTCGTACACGCTCAGAGTTCGTCGGTAGAGGTTCTCACATGCTCCAGGTTCGTAGGTAGAGGTTCTCGCGATCTCGGCGACGGTAGTGGTACCCGTTCTCGTAGACGTTCGGGGTCGTGGGTAGTTGAGCACAGTCATCCGATGCCTTCGGGCGTAGTGGTACATGTTCGTTTTTGGAGAGTTACTTGGTGTACTTCATCTCACGGTGTAGTCGAACTTGGCGTATCCGAGGGCTCCGGGCGTCGTGCTACTTGGGGTCTTCGGACTCATCGGTCTTCTCAACTCGAAGGGGTACTTGCGTTTGTAGTTCCATATCCAAGGTCGACATGTAGCCGTACACGGGTTGTAGGGGAACTTGATGCATCTGAGTTATTCAGGTTTATAGTTGTACTTGGCGTTCGGAGTCCGGATCTTGCGGGTGGTGTACTTGGTGCTTGCGGTTCCGATCCGGGGGTGCATGTGTCCACGGTAACACTGCATGGTGCAAAGAGGCGACGACTTGGGCGGTTCTGAACAAGGACTCAGGCAGCTTGTGTAGGAGCTCGATGGGATGGCCGAGCTTGGCTCGTACAGTGCATAAGGGGACGCTCAGGAGGAGAGCAAGCTGCAGGCGTGACAGGGACGAGGTGGATCTGGGCAAGAGGCACGACGGCGCTGGGAACCGGGCGGACGCCAGCAGGTCCGGGCGGCGTCAGCAGCAGAGTTGGTCGGAGAGAGCGGCTCGGGCAGGAGTTCGTCAGCACGAGGAGGAGGCTGGCGGAGAACAGCAAGGTGGAGACACAGGAAGGCAGGGCCACGGGCATCCATGGCGGCCGCGAGCCACAAGGGTGCAGCAACGCGGTGCTGGAGCATGGGCTCGCCGGGCGGCGCGGTAGTAGAACAAGGCAAGGTCGATGGAGCAGGAGGAAGCACGCAGGCAAACTTGATGACAAGGGGCCATGGTCGCGAGCGTGCGAGGAAGAGAAGAAGGAGGCGAGCGTGAGGTGAATGACGGAGGCGGCTCGGGGCAGCTTCGCGGCGAGGAGATCCATGGATCGGGACGAGGGGTGCAGTGCTACTCTCTCCCTGTCTCTCTCTGACGGCGCACGCACATGAGGGAGGAAGGGATCGATGGGGGAGAGAGGTTTCGGGCGCGGACGCTGTGGGGATCGATAGGAGGCGGCGGCAGAGGAAAGGGTCGAGGGAGAGAGGAGAGATGCGCTAGGGTTATAGCGGGGGTAGGTGGGCTTGCGGGGATGGGCCTATTGGCCGACTTGGCTGGGGAAGGTTGGGCCGGTGAGAGGCCCAGTTCGGCTGGACTCTCCTCTCCCTCTCTCTAATTTTCTTTAACAGAATAGCACTAGAGATAAAGAAAAGGAAGAGGGGGGTTAGGGAAAGGAATTTGGGCAGATGTTGATTTTCCCGGACTCGCAAAAATGCGCTGGTTCCAAGAAAAATAGAAAAAAGGCATGATTGAAAGAGGTAAATTCAAACTCATTTGAATTAAATTCAAATGGGTTTGAACTAGGACTTGGTTAAAGGAAGGTCCAAAAATGTTCGGACTTTTGGTGGAGCACCGGAATAAGATGAACGAATATATGGCAAGGTTGGAGTCCAAGAATTAAGAGAACAAAGGCATTGGGATAATTTGCAAGTGTGTTAGAATATTTATTATAGCTCCCTAATATATTGGGAGGATATGTCCTAAAGATAAATCACCATTGTGAATATCCCTTGTTTTAAATAGATCAAAAGATCTATGCGATTTATTTAGTTGAGTTGAGATGCAAAGATTAATGACATGATGGCATGATGACATGATGCAATGCACATGATGCAATGATGAATGCAACAAACCAACAACTCACAAGACGAAACTCGGAAAACATGGAAGGCGTGTGAAGCTCCGGTCTTGGGGCGTCACAACACTCCACCACTACAAGAGGATCTTGTCCCGAGATCTAGGATGGCACCGGAGAGAAACGGAAGAGGAAGAGGTAAAACAAAGTTGCTTCTTTGACAAACGAGTGAGACCAAAAAACCTTGCGAGGTTGAACAAATTGAAAGGAAGAAAACAATGAAGATAAACGAAGTTGAAAACACTTCGTTAGGAAAGAGGGACAAGGAACATTACTAGAACCTTGTAGGTTGAAAGACATAAGAATAGGGTTGCAATGGACAAGACATACATGCAAACACTCCGGTAAAAAGGAGATGAAGAAGGAATAAAATTGATACAATTTGGGCAGCACTCCGACTGAAAATGGAAGGAATTGAACATGAACTTGACAAGATGAGAGGATACTTGAAGAGATGAACAACACACTACCTCCGGAACTATTGAAAAAATGGCACAAGGTGTAAGAAAGCTTTCAGACGCCACTCCGGTTCAGAAGGGAGGCAAAACTTGACAGAAAGGGAAGAACTTGAATGTAGGACATGACACTCCGGTTGAATGGATAGGCAAAGGAAAGAGCATGACCTTTGACAAAAATGGGATGATGGGTGAAGAGAGCAACATCACCATGCCTCCGGAACAAGTGAATGGAAAACTAGATGGTTGGAAAGAAAAGAACGGAGAATAAGAATGACAACTCTCGCAAATAAAATTGAAAGAGCATGTTGACGAAGAAAAGTTGAACGGAGTTGTTGGATTATCAACAACGAAAGCATAAGCTTGATGTGGGCTAATGGAAGACATCTCAAAATTATGAGGTGACAACCTGCCACTCACGGGAAAAAGATTTGATTGAGAGCTAGAAAAGATAGAAAGCTTCTCCCACCGAGGTGATAAGAGAACTTGGATCATAGGTAATCATCACAAGGAGCAACATTCCCAATGGAAGGCTTTAGGTGAAATCTATACCAAGATAACTCCAAGGAAGAAAGTGATGGGTTGAAAGACCTCATTCCTGACAACTTGCGAATCATGAAACTCAAAAGAAATTGTCAAGAATGGCATATCACCATCCCAAAAGATAAGGTAGAAAGAATTGCACTTTGGAATGCAAGATGAAGAATGCTTGAACTCCTCTGAAAAGAATCTCGATGAACACTTCGAGAAGGAATTAAATCCTTTATGAACCATCATGTAGAGCCTCCATGAAGAACTCCGGTAACGAAAGGATGATCAAACGAAAGGAAAGAGAAGATGATGCGGAGCATCCCAAGGTCATCCCCATGGACCTACCATCGTCTCATCAAGTGCCTAGTGGACCCATGACTCGATCACGTGCAAGAGCTCTTGAAACCGAGGTGACATCTCTCTTCTTACAATTCCACTTCGATGCACATGAAGCATGGCTACTACCTCATATGGACACTTTGTGCATACTCAGGTACCATGGAGAAGCTAAGGAGCAAGGACAAGAAGAAGAGGAAGATGGACGAGAAGACGGAGAAGAAGGAGGGCTGAAGGAAAAGTCCCAGCCACCGGACGACCGGCCGGGACCGGACGTCCGGCGCCTGAAGCATCAGCCGAGCCCCAGCGAGCGGACGTTCGGTCCAAACCGGACGACCGGTGCCCCGACACCCGAAGTAAACGAGCGGACAACCGATCCGGACAGGATGACCGGCACACCTGCACCCGAACCAAAGTCAGCGGAAGTCCGACATTTCTGAATGTCCGGCACCCCCATCACAGAGCAGAACCAGCAGACGTCCGGAGGACACCGGACGACCGGCCGCTCCTGAGACTCCGGACGTCCGATCACCAGCGGGCGTCCGGTACCTGGCTGTGTCCAGATTCAGGCCTAAGGCCCATGTACCCCTACTTTCGCACCCATTTGCACTTAGACTATAAATAGACCTCTCCCACCTCCTTTCTAGGGTTAGCAAATGTTTAGCTCAGATTTGTGAGAGAGCTTTGCTCATCCACTTGGTTACCTTCTCCTCGGAGATTCGAGCCTCCACCGGATAAGATCCCCCAAGCGGATTCAAGACCTCCTTGTGGAGAAGAACATCAAGACCCCCTCTTGGGCAGCCCCATCAAGACCTCCTCACGGAGAAGAACCGGTTACCGTGTATCGTCCCTAGTTGTCTGTGGATTCGTGTATCGTTCTATGTACTCGAGGATATAGCCCACGTGTGACTTATTCGTGTCGGTTTAGTGATTTCCTCTTGTGTTTTCCTTCCATTCTTCCCCGTGTTCTTCGTGTTTTCCCCGGGATCCGCTCCTTTCTTGAAAGATCGGGCGATTAGGGTCTCTACCCTACATCATCTTGGTATCAGAGCCACATTGATCACAATTTCGGAGCCCCTCTTCTTTTTCTAGCTTGATTTTATTGTTTTTCGTCCTAATCCGAAAATCCCCACAAAAATAGCCCCAAAAAATTTTCTTGTGTTTTGTGAGTTTTGATGATGTTTTGTTGGTTTTGATCCATGAATTTGTTGTGTTGCAAGTGGATCTAGCCTTCCCCCACCATCTCCACCTCGAAATCCATCCAAAATCCACGAAACCCTAGCAATTTCACGTTGACCCCGACCCACCGGACGACCGCAACTTACCGAACGTCCGGCGACCCAGGAACCACCGGACGTCCGACCATTACCGGACGACCGGAACCTCTACACAGAGCTGAAATTAGCGGATTTCCGACCCTCCCGGACGTCCGGCGACCGGACACCCGTCCATTTCCGGACGACAGCTACTCTGAAAATGATTTCGCTCAAATTTTGTTTCGGCTTCCACCACATCATCCGCTACACCACCACCGACTTCCGCAAACATTGCCAATATCCCAACCCATACCACCACTTACCCGCTACCTACTCCGACGATTTTGCTCGCACTTGGGTTTGAGAATTTGAGTTGCGGTACCGTATCCTTTTGTGTTTAGGCTATCTAGGTACGGTTCGACATTGACATCGTCGCCGCTCATCTTCGCCACGGACGCGTCATCAACAACAACCACCTCGACTATGACTTGGTATTCGTGCCACCATTTTGACACCATACCGGAAGCAAGACTGGTAACTTCATCTTGGTATTGGACATATCACTCTTGCCATTACATTGATAGCCATCATAGCCTTACTCCTTTGCGTTGCTTACCCATCGAGACTAGCCGTTGAGTATTGCCGGCAACGAGACTTGTGCACATTAGTGATCATACTTCCCATAGCATACATACATACATCATTGTTGCCTATATTGGTATCATCTCTTGTGTCACAAAGTTGTCATCGCATACTCACTTGCTATCTTGGTTCGTCAAGCATTGCATGAGAAAAGAGCTCAAACATCAAAGAGCCAACCAAGCTTTTAAGCAAAGAGGAAAGATAAGCAAAGAGCTTTTAAGCAAGAACCATAGCATCATACAACATTAAGATTGTCATACTCGATCATCATATCATAGCAACACCTTGCATAAAACATATTTGGGATAGAAGTCATTGCACTTTTGCTAAGTAGGTCGTGCACAAGTTCTTGTATCCGCCTATCGTGCAATCGTGCTAGCGTCTCTCTAGTGTTGTGCAACAAGAGCATTTTTGTGGATTCCACATTTTGGCTCACCCTTGGTTGCACAACCCCACTTATCTATTTGCGCGTGTGTTTCCGTGTACCGTATATGCTTGGTCTACTTGTTACACTTCATCTTGCGAATCTTTTCCAACATTATTGAATCTTACTTACATTCACATTAAAAATTTTGCCACCATCCTAACCAAGCTCCACCATAAGCTTTTACTTGTGTAGGTGTGAGCAACCGACGAGAATTCGTACTAATTGGGCTATTTCCTTGTCCTACATTGGAGTGATCATCGATTCACTTTCAACTTCGGTCAAGGTACATTTGGTATTCGTTCTTCTCTTTCTACCACTCACATTCGTCTTGGAATGATGGATAGGCCAAGTACTTCTACCAACCCACTCTTCATGGAGCAAGACGACGACATGAACTCCTTCGTCACCAAGAGTCACCTCTTTGGTGCACAACGTGCTTTGCATCAAGAGCAACAAGCTACGAGTGAACGCATCGACAACCTTGCCGCTGACTTGCGACTTTCCGAGCAACGTACTAGGGACTACTTCGACTTCAAGAAGGAGCTGTTCAAGTCGCCATTCTGACTATACCCTCTCCGGCTCAAGTACACCGACATCAAACAATCTTCGTCGAGCCGCGCACATCGACCATCAAGCAAACCTCAATCCACTTCGAGACACCGACTCTCAAGAGCGCCGATGACGTCAAGCCGAAGAAGCCTTTGCGCTAGCTTGAGAACGACAATAACAACACCAACATGAAGAGGAAGAACGCGCGCGTCTACACCAAAATGCACAAGATGCCGAGGCTCAACGTCAAGAACAACAACTCCGTGACGCTCAAGCACTTGAGCCGCAACAAGCTCTATGTGATGCGAGTCGAGCTGTTGCCGACAGAGGCCGGCAAGCCCGTGACGAAGAGGAAGCACTTCACGAAGAAATTTACGAACGATGATTTCAAGCTCGCATGCATCGTCTAGTTGCTCCTCGAGCTCGACGCGCTCCTCCACAAGCTCGCCAAGACCATCAAGTTCATCAAGAGCATGAAGACAATGGGAATCCTCCGCGACAAGAGCAACACGAGGTTGACAACCCTCTGCGTCAAGAACACCACGAGTTGAACAATCATCTACAACATGGGCGTCATCATCCCCGACCCCAACACAATGAAGAACAACGCTACGGCAAGCTCAAGTTCACCATGCCCAAGTTCAAAGGAAGCAACGATCCCGAAGAATACCTTTCATGGGCATTGAAAGTTGACAAGATCTTCCGTTTGCACAATTATGAAGAAGAGAAGAACATCGCGATGGCATCCCTTGAGTTCCAAGACTATGTCCTCATTTGGTGGGAACAAATCAAAGAGCGCCGCAAGGCAAGAGGTGAACCACCCATCACTACTTGGGCACAAATGAAGGATGTCATGAGAGCAGGCTTCATACCTACCTACTACAACCGGGACCTCTTCAAGAAACTCCAACAACTCAAGCAAGGAACCAAGAGCGTTGAAGAATACTACAAGGAGATGGAGATTGCAATGATAAGAGCCAATGTGACGGAAGATGATGAGCAAACAATGGCACGTTTCTTGAATGGACTCAATCATCCTATCACGATCGCCGACTTCCAACCATACTCAAATCTCATCGAGCTCGTGCACCAAGCAACCAAAGCGGAACGCCAAGTGCAAGATGATTTCAAGTATGCCAAGTTCTCATCCAAGTCCTACGGCTTCTCCAATAACCAAGCTTTAATGACTCCAACACCGACTACAAGACCATCTACTTCCAACATCGACAAGTCGACTTCCAAGAAAGCTTCGCCAACTACAATCAATCCTAATACGAGCAACTTCAAGCTGAGAGCTTCATCATCATCAACCCCTACCGATGAGACCGTCAAGTCGAGTTCCCTCAAGTGTTTCACTTGCGGCGGCCGAGGCCACAAGTCCTATGAGTGCACCAACAAGCGCACCATGATCTTCAACGATGATGGCACTTATGATTCCATGAGCGAATGAGAAATGGAAGCCCTTGAGCAAGTCGCCATGCACCGCCAAGTGAACAATGAAGAAGAACAAGTCTTTTGTGATGAAGACTCATGTCCCGCACTTGTTGTCTCCAAAGTCTTGACTCTACAACATCACCAAGAAGAAGACCAACGATGCCACATATTCCACACCAAGGCCGGCATCAATGGACGATCCGTCAAGGTCATCATCGATGGAGGGAGTTGTCACAATCTCGCAAGTGAAGAACTTTTCTCCAAGCTCCAATTGCCCAAGACGAAGCATCCACATCCATACAAAGTGCAATGGCTTAGTGACTCCGGTACCATCCAAGTCGAGCACCGAGTGCAAGTCTCCTTCAAGATCGGTGCCTACGAAGACACCTTGGAGTGCGACGTCATCCCAATGACCATTTGTCATCTTCTCCTTAGACGGCCATGGCAATTTGATAGAGGAGTCATCCACAATGGGCGTACAAACCACTATAGCTTCAAGATGCAAGGAAAGGAGTTTGTGTTACGACCTATGTCTCCAAGCCAAGTGATCGCCGATAAGCAAGCCACCCATCATGGAGAGAATGGTGAGAGAGTGAGCCACCAAAAAGAGAGTGAGCGCCACAAGCCCAAATTGAGTGCCTCCACGATGAGCAAAAACAAGAACCTAGTTCTATTTGCCACCAAACGTGAGATGAGAGAAGTGTGTGAGAACCCATCTAGTGTCCTACACTACGTCCTCGTGTACAAGGACAATGCACCACAAACTAACACTTCTCACACTCTTCCTCTAGTGTTGTCTTCTCTTTTGCAGGAATTTCAAGATGTTTTCCCCGATGAGCTACCTCCGGGACTACCTCCACTACGAGGCATTGAGCACCGCATCGACCTCATCCCCGGAGCACCGCTTCCGAACAAAGCTCCATACCGTGTCAACCCCGAAGAAACCAAAGAAATTCAAAGGCAAGTAAAGCATCTCATAGACCATGGTAATGTGCATGAAAGCTTGAGCCCTTGTGTCGTACCGGTCATTCTTGTGCCAAAACGTGACGGTAGCTTTCGCATGTGCTCCGATTGTAGACCTATCAATGCTATCACCGTTCGCTATAGGTACCCCATTCCACGCCAAGATGATATGCTAGATGAGCTTAGTGGTGCCACTATATTTTCCAAAATTGATCTTAAGAGTGGTTACTATCAAATCCGCATACAAGAGGGCGATGAATGGAAAACCGCCTTCAAAACCAAGTTTGGTTTGTATGAGTGGTTAGTCATGCCTATGGGTCTCTCAGAAGCACCGGGCACTTTTATGCGCCTTATGAATCATGCCTTTCGCCCTTACATTGGTATATTTGTTGTGGTTTACTTCGATGACATTCTTGTGTTTAGCAAATCTATCAAAGAGCATGTCACCCATGTCCGCACCGTTTTGCAAACCCTTAGGAAAGAGTGTCTCTATGCTAATATGGAGAAATGCCTTTTTGGTGTTGATAAGCTTGTCTTCTTGGGTTTTGTGGTTTCTTCTACGGGTGTTCATGTAGATGAGTCCAAGATCAATGCTATTAAGACTTGGCCGCAACCAACCAACTTGCATCAAGTGCGTAGTTTCCTTGGTCTTGCGGGTTTCTATCGCCGCTTTGTGAAGGACTTCAGCACTATTGCTTCGCCTTTACATGCTTTGAGCAAGAAGAATGCGCCTTTTGTTTGGGGACCATCCCAAGATACCGCATTCAATGAGCTTAAGAATTTTCTTACTCATGCTCCAGTTCTTGCTTTACCCAACTTCGACAAGCCTTTTGAGATTCATTGCAATGCTAGCGGTAATGGCATAGGAGGTGTGTTAATGCAAGAGAAGCGCCCCATAGTGATGTAGGGTAGAAACCCTATAGCCCGATCTTTCACGAAAGGAGCGGATCCCGCGAAGAACGTGAAGAACACGAGGAGGGAAATGAGGGGAAAATCACGAGGGGAACACAAGAGAACACTCAAACCAACAAGAATGATCACACATGCGCTAGATCCATGAACACAAAAGGAGATACAAGATCCAAAGTCAACAACGGACGATACAAAGGGTAGCCGGTTCTTCTCCGTGAGGAGGTCTTGAATCCACAAGGGGATCTTCTCCGCAAGGAGGTCTTGAATACAAGGTGGATCTTCTCCGAAGAGGGGCCGCGGTCTCTCTCAAGGAGTAGATCTAATATGGATGAGCGTAGCTCTATCTCTCAAATGAGCTATCACAATGCTAACCCTAACTAGGAGGAGGTGGAGGAGTATATATAGTCTAGGCGAATGAAAGGGTAAGTGGCTTCGGCCCAACACACGGGCGGGCGCACAGGCGTCGGACGTCCGACAGGTACCGGACGTTCGGTGGCTCGCGAGGGTCTGGTCGTCCGGTTCATGTTGGACGTCCGGCGTTTTGGCTCTGGACAGGTGGTGTCGGACGTCCGGTCGACGTCGGTCGTCCGGGCGCTGGAGAGTGTCGAACGTCCGGTGTCTGGCGGTCGTCCGGGCGCTGGGAGTCGTCGGACGTCCGGTGGCTCCGGTCGTCCGTAGATTCGGCTCGGGTCCTCAGGGGCCGGACGTCCGGGCTGGGCCGGTCGTCCGGTGGTTGTAGCTTCGCGCAGCTTCTTCTCTTGGTCCTTGTACTTGGCGTCCTCGCTAGCTGTTCCGTTGGATGTGGTGACTTCATGGCTTTCCTCCAAGTACCTGATCATGCATAGAACACACGTTGGAGGTAGTAGCCATATCTCACATGTAGAAAGTGATGGTTCGGAGAGGAGCGAGTTCACCCTGTGTCCAATGGCGTATGTTCGAGGTCTCGTCATATGTCCACTTGGGGTTTGGAGAGTAGTCGGAGTGTACATGGGGATGAACGTGGGATGCTCCATATCATCTCCCCTCCCTTGGGAAAGATCCGACCTCGGATCGTGATCCTCATCACCATGGAAACGGTTGTCGTAGACGGACTTGTAGTTGGACGAAGTTGAAGACATGGCGCAATCCAAGTAGTCCCAGGTGTCGCCGGAGTGATAGACATGCAAAAAGAGCGAACACAAGCAACACTCGGAAATACAATGGTTAGCGCACACAAAGTGTCCATCATGTAAGAATGAGTCCGTGCAACAAGATTGATCATGACAAGGTGCATGAAGCTTATCCAAAAGATATGGAAATGTATGCACAACATTCATGGTAGCAAAAGCAAGAATATGATGAATGCAACCATGGTGCAAAATGATGTCATAGTGAGACGGTTTATCAATAGCATTAATATGGCAATGGATGCTCAAGATGAGTATGTGATCATGCAATTGATGGTAGGCAATAAGATCATGATGTATGAATATGCCATCAAGGTATATCACAACAAATTTGCTAATGAAATGCACAAGCTCATATATCATGGATGTCATGGGAATACAAGATGCAACAAGGCAATCATGATGTGAGTCAATCCATGCATAAGATGCAAATTTGTCATGTGTATGATATGTCCATCGAGCATGACATGTGTGAACACAATCAACAAATATGGAGGTGTTGGTATACCAATACTCGATGTCGTGGCATCAGTGGAGGTTCGAAGGTGCATCCAATAAATCCGAGCGCTCCTCAACTTGAAGGTCCATGGGTTCCATCTCCAATGTCGGTCCTCCATCTAATAGATGTAACATGTAGACAAGAAGAAGGAAACAACAATGAAAGAGTGACCCATCCAATATGCATATTTGAGGATGGCTCAAAGGGAGGGAGTTCACCTTTAGGAGATTCTCGCAAATGTTGGTGTTGCACATCGTGTATGTCTTCACATGACCAAATTGTGTCATGACGGTATCATCTTGTGAATCCTTCAACATGAAAGAACATGACAAACACTCGGAAAAACAAATGAGGTAAGCGGAAAACCTATCATTCGTGCGGTAAAATACCCAACAAGTGGATGCATCATGCTTATCATAAGAAAGGACAAGGGAGCATTTCATAGTACGGAGGCATATGATGTGAGAACAACCAAATAGAATAGGCGCAAGCAAGCAAGCATGCATCACAAGTAAGGTGTCCAAGTCTCCAAGATCAATAAGCATAACTGGAGGCAAGCGACAATGAACAAGATGTATCAAGTGAGAGGCACGAGCATATATGTCATCAACCCAAGAAAGCGAGTAAGAGTTGAACATGGGTGATGCGACAAAGCAAGCAATCATGGTGATCAATTCAAGCAAGCTAGTAGTGCGAAGATGCAACATACGAGAAGAAATCATGGCAAGCATGTCATGGGTGCAAATAGTGTGCATGAATAATTCACATGACATAGCACAAGCATGAAAGCAAGATATGAGCAAAATAGCATCAATAGCATGGGGCACATGATAAACATGGCAAGAGCAACAACGATCTCCACCAAGCATGCAAATACACATAGAAGTAGCATAATGGTGAATCATGGGTAGATGCAAGCAAGGGTCACAATGGCATGGCAAAGGCATAGGAGCAAGCATAGCATGCAAAGTGAACACTGTAAAATGAGCATAAGGTGACAAATGGTAAATATCCCATAGCCGTGTGAGAGACAAGTAAAAGATATGCGCGTAGTCTTTGCGCAAAAGGAATGGTGGGAATGATAGTCCACGGGATCCCAAGTCATCGTTGCTCTCAAGAGCTCGTTTCGTCAACTCTTGTGACTGAGAGGTTGACGAGTATACGTGAGTACCTACACAAAGCAAAGACAAAGGGAAAATTGTGTGTGCGTGGTAGATGTACACATCATCCATCATGGTGTGCACGTGTTTGTGTTTGTTAGCACAAAATAGCCAATGCTCAAATAAATGAGATGCGCGATATAGAAATATGTCATCCATCATGAGAGGTTTGTTATGATGTATGTCATAATGGAGACTCAAAGGATGTAATGCATCATGAGAAATATCTAGAGCATTGTTATTCATGGAATGCATATGGTGTACACTATCATGGGAATCATGTAAAGTATGAAATGCATCAAGATCTCCTAATATGTATGAGGAAACTATGGGGGTCTCCTCATGAGCATGAGTAGCAACATCACATGGAGAATATTGACAACATCCAAAACAATGCATATTTGGAACAATGTGATGATGGCATGGTATAGTAGATGAATTGCGCAAATCATGTAAAGGAAGCATGGCAATATCATCACAAGAGAAGCAAAAGCCAATGACCATCATCTCGTCATCTATGCCATAAGTGCGAATGGGATGTATTTTAATGGGGCATGCATAGTTACTATGTTGAGATTGAAATGAGGCTATATGGGAGATCTCACTCATAGCATATGACAAGTTCAATGGATTGTCAAACATGAAGTGACCAATAGAATTTTCACAAGATATCCTATGAAGCATAGCATCACAACTAGGCAACTCAACATGCTCATCATCATATTCATCATAAATAGGTAAGTCAAGGCATAAAGAAGTCTCACTAGCGTGAAGCATGGTAATAGGTAGGTCAACATCATGGGAGCAACCGATGTCAAGATAGTCCACTAGTGAGACAAGAGAAGTACCATCACCTATGTTACCTTTGGAGTGTCGCTTATGTGTTGTAGGTGAGGTGTTGAAGATCGTCTCGTTGTCATCTTCATCTTGATGGAACCATGTGGGGGGTGCATCATCGTCCACCATGGCCATCGTCATCTCCATTGGAGGTATGGACTCGTCGAGGATAGGTGTGTCGTCATGTAGGAGACCTAGCACCATAGAAGAAAACACACTAGGAGTAGAGGTTAAGTCGTTAGAAATCAAAGTGGCCTCACATGTCGTGTCAACTACCTCACTCACTATGTGTTGTGGCTCACTCACTCCCGGTATGATGCTCTCACTCATATGGTTGGTGGAGTCAATCAAATGGCTCTCAACCTCACATAGGATGTGTGGCATGCTCTCAAGTGTGGGGCCAGTGGTGGTCACACTCATCCTCTCATAGGAAATGCTCTCAATGTCACAAATGGTGGAGTCACTCATATCACTCATGGTGGGGTGGCTCTCCTCACATGGGAATTGGGGCATCTCTTTATATGTGGGTGTCGGAGAGATGTTGGTGCAAATGTCTCCATGTTCAACTCCTATCGCCGCCTTGGTTGAAGGGATAGTCCCATGCTCAACCTTCTTGTCACCGTCTTGTTGTTGGAGGCCCATATGATGTGGCACCTCGTAGCTCGTCTCCATGACCGAAGGGAATTTCCCATGCTCGGCCATCTTCCTTGGGGGGCTTCCGAAGATGGAAGTGTCGCCCTCGCTCGTAGGTAGTCGCCTTGGACTTGATGAAGTCGATGTAGGCGTACACGTGGGAAGTAGGCGAAGAGGCCGTACGTCCAAAGGCGAAGATGCCTTGAGAACACTTGGCGAATATGCTGAAGTGGTTGATGTAGCCGCAACGCCATCTTTGTGGTGGTCATCTCGCGGTCTTCTTTTGTGCTCATGAAGCTTCGACTTGGCGTGAGGTAGTGCTTGTTGGGACTTGTGCATTTGCGCTTGTTGAGAATCTTCATGATGATGGTGTCATTGTCGCACTTGAGCTCGTAGTAGATGTCGTGCGTCGTCGTCGTGCACATGATGCTTGGAGGTGACTTGCCCTTCATGACGATGTGGATTATGAACGTGATGATGGTCGCCATGGAGATGTGGACGACTTGTGCTTGCATCGCTTGGGCACTTCGAAGACTTGTGGCTTGAACGTCGTCGCCTTGAAGATGATGAAGGGGAAGAAGACTTGATCAAGGCTCTAATCTCCTCCATCCTTGCATCTTGCTCCTCTTTATGTGCGGAAAGCTTCTTGTCGATCTAGTCCCTTTTCCTTGCTTCGGAGTGACGAATGTCGATGGAGATGTTCTCGATGCGCTCTCGCAATCTTGATTGTGCGCCTTGCATTTGTCGTTGTAGATCGAAGATTGACGCTTTGGTGATGTAGTTGTTCACGCCGTCGTCGTTATCGAAGACCGGAGATGAAATGCCTTGCCTATCCATCACAAGATTCGAGCCAATATGAGTGGAGAAAGAGAAGAACGAATACCAAATGTACCTTGACCGAAGTTGAAAGTGGATCAATGATCACTCCAATGTGGACAAGGAAATAGCACAATTGGTACCAATTCTTGTCGGTTTCTCACACCTACACAAGTAAGGCTTATGGTGGAGCTTGGTGAGGATAGTGGCACAAAAATTTGATGTAAAATGTTAGCAAGAGTCAATAATGTTGAAAGAGATTCACAAATTCGGAAGTGTAACAAGTAGACCAATAGCAATATGTGGCACACGGAAACACACACACGGATAGATAAATGGGGTCGTGCAACCAAGGATGAGCACAAACTGTGGAATCCACGGAAAACGCTCGTGTTGCACAACTCAAGAGAGACACTAGAACGATTGCTCACTAGGCGGATACGACACTTGTGCACAACCTATAAGATGCAAAATGTAACAACTTCTATCCCAAGTATGCTATATATGTATGATGTTCCGGTGGTATGATCCAAGATGATCTTATATGAAATGTGGTATGATGCTATGGCACTTGCTTACAAGCTCTTTGTTCACTTTTTTTCTTTGCTTAAAAGCTTATTCTCTTTTTTTTGTATGGCCACTTTGCGAAATGCACAAACCAAGGTAGCAATTGTATATATGCGGGAACAAACTTGAGGCACACGAGATGATATGATACCAATATGATATGGTATGTATGCAATATATGGTGTAGATCACTAATGTGCACAAGTAACGTTGCTGACAATACTCAAATGGCTAGTCTCGATAGGCAAGTGATGCAAAATGGGCTAGGGGTTATCAATGCAATGGCAAGGGAATATACAATGGAGGGATACCACGATATCGAGATGATATGGAGGTTACCGTCCGTGGCGATGATGAGTGGCGGTGATCTTGATGGAGATACCAAGATGATGGAGACTCGTCCCTAAGTAGCCAAAACACCTTAGGAAACGGAAAAACCGCGAACTCAAAATCTCAAATGTCATATGGTGGTAGCGGAATGCGGTGGTGTTGCAGTAGGCAATGCGGAAGTGGAGGTTATGGTGGTGGACTATACACGGTGTCGGAGTTGAAAGCACGGTCCCTAAGTAGCCGAAACACCTTAGGAGACACAACTCACAACACAAACAAAATTGGGTTAAGTTGAGGTGGCGGAAGTGTATAGTGGCCAAGGCTATGCGGAAGTGGTGGTGGTGGTTGATGAAGAAGCAACCGTCCCTAAGTAGCCTAGTCACCTTAGGAGACTCAAATCACTCCTCAAGCAACCACTAATGCGATGGGGAACAAAATTGGTTAGGTTGCGAAAGGCTATGGTAGTGTAGCGGATGATATGGTGGAGGGCCTAGGCAAACTTGCCAAATTTCAGAAACTTTGATGGAGTCAAATGATTTTGGTGGTATTTTTGTGGGAAGGGGGGTGTCAAGAGCTTCAAAACGAGCTAAAGAACATCAAAATCGGAGTTCGGATGAATTAGTTATGGCCGATACAAAAATCAGCCGAAGTCAGTTTTTACAGGTAGCGGGCGTCCGGAAAAAACGGTCGTCCGGTCGCCGGACGTCCGGTCGGGTCAGAAATCCGCTGATTCTGCTTGGGTTAGGGGGTTACGGTCGTCCGGTAGGGTTGGACGTCCGGTGGTTCCTGCGGCTCCGGACGTCCGGTAAGGTGACGGTCGTCCGGTGTATCGGGGTCAACGCGAAATTTAAGATCCGGGACGCGATTTTGGGCGGAAAATGGAGATTTTGGGGTCAAAATTGATGGGATTTCGTGGATGAAAGATGGGTAAAATTGGGGAGATGCTAGATCCACTTGAAACCAAGCAAATCTATGGATCAAAATCAACAAAATATCATCAAACCAACAAATCACAAAAAAAATTGGGGCTATTTTTAGTGGGGATTTTCGAATTTAGGACGAAATCAAGCAAAAGAAGGCTAGAAAACGGTGGGGGAGGCTCCGAAATCGTGATCAACGTGGCTCATGATACCAAGATGATGGTATCAAGAGACAAGCTGGCTCTGATCCAAGATGATGTAGGGTAGAAACCCTATAGCCCGATGTTTCACGAAAGGAGCGGATCCCGCGAAGAACACGAGGAGGGAAACGAGGGGAAAATCATGAGGGGAACAGAAGAGAACACTCAAACCAACAAGAATGATCACACATGCGCTAGATCCATGAACACAAAGGGAGATACAAGATCCAAAGTCAACAACGGACGATACAAAGGGTAGCCGGTTCTTCTCCGTGAGGAGGTCTTGAATCCACAAGGGGATCTTCTCCGCAAGGAGGTCTTGAATCCAAGGTGGATCTTCTCCGAAGAGGGGCTGCGGTCTCTCTCAAGGAGTAGATCCGATATGGATGAGCGTAGCTCTATCTCTCAAATGAGCTATCACAACGCTAACCCTAACTAGGAGGAGGTGGAGGAGTATATATAGTCTAGGCGAATGAAAGGGTAAGTGGCTTCGGCCCAACACACGGGCGGGCGCACAGGCGTTGGACGTCCGACAGGTACCGGACGTCCGGTGGCTCGCAAGGGTCCGGTCGTCCGGTTCATGTTGGACGTCCGGCGTTTTGTCTCTGGACAGGTGGTGTCGGAGGTCCGGTCGGTGTCGGTCGTCCGGGCGCTTGAGAGTGTCGGATGTCCGGTGTCTGGCGGTCGTCCGGGTGCTGGGAGTCGTCGGACGTCCGGTGGCTCCGGTCGTCCGTAGATTCGGCTCGGGTCCTCAGGGGCCGGACGTCCGGGCTGGGCCGGTCGTCCGGTGGCTGTAGCTTCGCGCAGCTTCTTCTCTTGGTCCTTGTGCTTGGCGTCCTCGCTAACTGTTCCGTTGGATGTGGTGACTTCGTGGCTTTCCTCCAAGTACCTGATCATGCATAGAACACACGTTGGAGGTAGTAGCCATATCTCACATGTAGAAAGTGATGGTTCAAAGAGGAGTGAGTTCACCTTGTGTCCAATGACGTATGTTCGAGGTCTCGTCATATGTCCACTTGGGGTTTGGAGAGTAGTCGGAGTGTACATGGGGATGAACGTGGGATGCTCCGCATCACATAGCTTACTTTAGTGAGAAACTTTCCACAGCGCAACTCAACTATCCCATCTATGACAAAGAGCTATATGCTTTAGTCCGCGTTTTACATGAATGGGAACATTACCTTCGTCCCCATGAGTTTATCATTCATACCGATCATGAGACTCTCAAGTATCTTATGGGTCAAACTAAGTTGAACAAGCGTCATGCTAAATGGAGTGAATTCATTGAGTCTTTTCCCTATGTCATCAAGTACATCAAGGGTAAAGAAAACATCGTAGCGGATGCTCTTTCCCGCATATGCATGCTAGTCACACAACTTGAGTTAGATGTCATTGGCTTCGAGCATATCAAAGAATTGTATGAGCATGACGAAACCTTTGCCACTCCTTATGCCAAGTGTTTGTTGAATACATCTTGGGAACGCTATTACATCAAAGACGGCTATCTTATGAGAGCTAACAAACTTTGCATCCCAAAGTCGTCCCTTCATTTGTTGCTTTTGTAGGAATCGCATGGAGGAGGCTTAATGGGACATTTCAGACGAGACAAGACGTTCGCCACGCTCTCGAAGGGCTACTTTTGGCCAAAGATGTTTCGGGACGTCAATCGCTTCACCAACCGATGTTCGACATGCCGCAAAGCTAAGTCCAAAGCTCAATCTCATGGTCTCTATATGCCTCTACCGATTCCATACCAACCATGGGAAGACATTAGCATGGACTTTGTACTTGGTTTGCCTAGGACTCGCAATGGGAAAGATTCTATATTTGTCGTTGTGGACCATTTCTCAAAAATGGCACATTTTATTCCTTGTAACAAGATAGACGATGCTTCACGTGTTGCTAGTCTCTTTTGTAGGGAAATATTGCGTCTACATGGTGTACCAAAGACTATCGTCTCGGACCGCGACATCAAGTTCTTGAGTTACTTTTGGAAGACTTTATGCGCCAAGCTCAGAATCAAGCTTCTATTCTCCACGGCCTATCATCCACTAACCGATGGCCAAACGGAGGTGACAAACCGGATGCTCTCCACCCTTCTTCGCGTACTAATCAAGAAGAACATCAAGGAGTGGGAGGAGTGCTTACCCATCGCCGAGTACACCTACAACCGCGCAAGACATTCGACTACCGGCAAGTCCCCCTTCGAGGTTGTCTATGGTTTCAACCCTTTGTCCGCATTGGACATCCTTCCCCTACCACTCCACGAGCGCACAAACATGGACGCGAGTGATCGAGTCAACCACCTCAAGAAGATGCATGAAGATACAAGGCACACCATTGAGCTTCAAGTACAACGACTCGCGACCAAGCTCAACGTCAACAAGAATCACATGATATTCAACAATGGAGACCTTGTGTGGCTACACCTTCGCAAGGAACGCTTCCCCAACGAACACAAGTCCAAGCTACTACCACGAGCCGATGGACCATTCAAGGTGCTTGCCCGCTACAACAACAACGCATACAAGATCGACATCCCACATGACAAGTACTCCGTGAGCGACATCTTCAACGTCAAAGATCTCTCCCCGTACCATGGTGATGAGGATTTCGATCCGAGGTCGGATCTTCCCCAAAGGAGGGGAGATGATGCGGAGCATCCCAAGGTCATCCCCACGGACCTACCATCGTCTTATCAAGTGCCTAGTGGACCCATGACTCAATCACGTGCAAGAGCTCTTGAAACCGAGGTGACATCTATCCTCTCACAGTTCCACTTCGATGCACATGAAGCATGGCTACTACCTCATATGGACACTTTGTGCATACTCAGGTACCATGGAGAAGCTAAGGAGCAAGGACAAGAAGAAGAGGAAGATGGACGAGAAGACGGAGAACAAGGAGGGCTGAAGGAAAAGTCTGAGCCACCGGACGACCGGCCGGGACCGGACGTCCGGCGCCTGAAGCACCAGCCGAGCCCCAGCCGAGCCCCAGCGAGTGGACGTCCGGTCCAGACCGGACGACCGGTGCCCCGATACCCAAAGCAAACGAGCGGACGTCCGGTCCGGACCAGAAGACCGGCGCACATACACCTAACCAAAGTCAGCAGAAGTCCGACGTTTCCGGACGTCCGGCACCCCCATCACAGAGCAGAACCAGCGGACGTCCGGAGGACACCGGACGACCGGCCGCTCTTGAGACTCCGGACGTTAGGTCACCAACGGACGTCCGGTACCTGGCTGCGTCCAGATTCGGGCCCGAGGCCCATGTACCCCTACTTTCGCCCCCATTTGCACTTAGACTATAAATAGACCTCTCCCACCTCCTTTCTAGGGTTAGCAAATGTTTAGCTCAGATTTGTGAGAGAGCTTTGCTCATCCACTTGGTTACCTTCTCCTCGGAGATTCGAGCCTCCACCGGAGAAGATCCCCCAAGCGGATTCAAGACCTCCTTGTGGAGAAGAACATCAAGACCCCCTCTTGGGCGGCCCCATCAAGACCTCCTCACGGAGAGGAACCGGTTACCGTGTATCGTCCCTAGTTGTCCGTGGATTCGTGTATCGTTCTATGTACTCGAGGATCTAGCCCATGTGTGACTTATTCGTGTGGGTTTAGTGATTTCCTCTTGTGTTTTCCTTCCATTCTTCCCCGTGTTCTTCGTGTTTTCCCCGGGATCCGCTCCTTTCGTGAAAGATCGGGCGATTAGGGTCTCTACCCTACATCAGAAGTTGAAAACACAAGGTGAAGCCTTATAATGATTTACATGGATCTCCGTGGTGATATAATTGCGAGAGCTTGGAACTCCGGGAAAGAAAAGATGAAACAATTGAAAATCGAGAACTTGATGAGCCTCCGGAATAAGGAATTAATCACTTGGATGAAACAAGAATAAGGATTACATTATGCTTATCCTTATCAATTAAATTGATGACAAGCAACGGATTTGGCATACTACTTATTCTCGTAGAAAGGATTAAGAGAGATATTGCGCAAACTTGGGAAAATCTTCAACGAACCACCGGTAGGATTGAAACAACGAATGCATTAATATGATAACCATGGAAGAGAATCTTGAGCAAACCACCGTAAGACTTGAAAATGAAAGTAGCAAAGGCACAAAACACCGGGAAAATTTGAAAACGAATGAATATACTTGCTGGGAATTTATATACATGTGAGCGAAGAGATCATGAACTCATTAGAGGATATTTGAACGATGCACCGGTAAGATTTGGAGAAGGAGAGCTGAAAGCTGGAATGAATAATTCTGAGATGATGGGCTCTGGAGAATCAAACTGAAAAGACTCCTGAATTTCTCCGGATGGGTGAAAAAAATTCTCACAATCGAAAACAATTATGAGAGGATGGCAACAGGCTAGAACCATGAATCTTTGAAAGAACGGATAAGATTTGGAGGAAAACTCTTCTCCGGTCTTCAAATGTTGAGAATGACGATGAGAAACACCACCATGAATTGTTGAGGCACTCCAGAATGAATAATAGAAAGGTTGAGCCAACAATGAAAATAATTTAAAAGATCTTGGAGGAATACATATGACTGATGACAATTCATTCTTACGTCATATTTGAAAGAATTTGAGGATCTCCGGGAAAATTAGAAGAGTCGGTTAAGATCCTGAGAAAAGACCTGTGGGTTAGGGCCCACTCAAAAGATACACCGTTGAACGAGTTGAAAGAGAGATTGCGTCGGTTGAATTAAATGGCTCAAAAGAGATATCATCCTTGAAAGAGCTTGAATGAATGCAGAGTGGAAACACGAATCTTCGAGATATCTTCGGCACTTCGGATATGAATAGAGAGAGGTGAGCGATTAAGAAGTGCACCAGGTTGGGAAAACATTAGAACCGAGCAAAGTATATGACCGAAAAAGCTTGAATTAAATCCACCAGAGAAGAAAAGAATGAAGAATGGTGAACTTGAAGCTTCGTTAGTATCTTCCTGAGAATCACCGGATAAGAATATTGACGGGAAAGAATGGAGAGACTTCACATGAATAAAATAGATACTTGATTCAGAAATCTGAGTCCTTGAAGAAAAAGGGGTGGGAGGGTGGGTAAAACAAAGGCAACTTGGAGACGGATGAAACAAACACCGTTGACGAAAACTGAGATTGGATCTTGCGAATGGGAAAAATGATAGGATCATCTTGAAGAGAAACACACCGGTTGGAAATAGAATTGAGATGACAATCTCGATAAATAAGAAGGGTTAGTGTTCACGTAGGAATATGAGAACATCGCTTAGGAAAGGTATGGAATCAACATTTGACATTGAAGCAACTCGAATACCATAAACCAAAATAAAACAAAGGATTGGCTTGCAGAATAAGACGGAAACAAACATATGATAGATCCCCTATCATTGCATGTGTCTGTTGGAAAGATATTCTAGGAGCTACTTGGATTCCCACTTATAAACTCCCAAAACTTTCCGGTTATGCAATCAGGTGTTGGGGATACAGGGGAAGCATAATATCTCACCCAAACTAACAATTCCTACATCCAGCTGTATCCATCCTTCAACACATAACCAAGAAACCTTCAGAAATCATTTACCTCAACCTTTGAAAAGCATCCGTTATACGAGTTATGGCAATACTCCCGAACTCCCGCCCCAGTAATGGGTGGCGTCGAGGTTTTCTCACCAACAACTGCATAAAAGAGATTTTCGATGTCGGCGAACTTAGGTATTCCAGAACTGCAACGATAAAATTGTGACGACAACACCTCGGAGCTCAACTCCCCGGGACACTGCCACAACCCCTAAATGTCAGGAGGCACAAAGAACAATGTTCTCGTCACAAAACCATCGGAATGATTCCAAGATACCCGCGTGATCCTAGAAAACAATTTCGTGAAATTTGAGAAGAGAAGAGTCAAAACTCTACGTCAGGAGGCCTCACCAGAGCGACGAAGGGACTGAGGAGTAAAAAGAATCCTACTCTCCGATATATATAATCCTAAGACTCAAAACATTTTGTTCTAGACTCAACGACATCAGCAATTCGATCAAGCAGGGGGCTCCTAAGTCGGGGAAGGCTCTGATACCAACTTGTAACACCCATGATGCGGCTATATCTCCCATGTGTCGGGGCATGACTTAGAGGCATAACCGCATGGTAGGCATGTCGCAAGAGGGGTAATCTTTACACATCCCATGTACTGAATAAGAAAGAGATAAAGAGTCGGCTTACAATCGCCACTTCACACAATACATAAATATATCAAATATCATCCAGAATACAATCAAGGTCTGACTACGGAACCAAAATAAAGAAACACAACCCCAAATGCTAGATCCCTGATCGCCCCAACTGGGCTCCACTATTGATCGAAAGGAAAACGAAATAATACAACGAACACGATCTTCATCGAGCTCCCACTTGAGCTCAGTTGCGTCATCTACACTGGCATCATCAGCACCTGCAACTATTTGAAAGTATCTGTGAGTCACGAGGACTCAGCAATCTCACACCCGCGAGATCAAGACTATTTAAGCTTATGGGTAGGAAAGGGTAGTGAGGTGGAGCTGCAGCAAGCACTAGCATTTATGGTGGCTAACATACGCAAATAAGAGCGAGAAGAGAAGCAACGCACGGTTGAGAAACTACAAGTGATCAAGAAGTGATCCTAAAACTACTTACGTTCAAGCATAACACAAGAACCGTGTTCACTTCCCGGACCCCGCCGAGAAGAGACCATCACGGCTACACACGCGGTTGATTCATTTTAATTAAGTTAAGTGTCAAGTTATCTACAACCAGATATAAACAAATTCCCATCTGCCCATAACCGCGGGCACGGCTTTCGAAAGTTCAAACCCTGCAGGGGTGTCCCAACTTAGCCCATCACAAGCTCTCACGGTCAACGAAGGATATTCCTTCTCCCAGGACGACCCGATCAGACTCGGAATCTCGGTTACAAGACATTTCGACAATGGTAAAACAAAACCAGCAAAGCCACCCGAATGTGCCGACAAATCCCGATAGGAGCTGCACATATCTCATTCTCAGGGCACACCGGATGGGCAAGACGTCGGGTTGGCATAAACCCTGGTTGCCCAGGGGGCGCCGGACATCGCCCAGTTTGGACCAACACTTAGGGAAGCACTGGCCCGGGGGGGTTAAAATAAAGATGACCCTTGAGTCCGCGAAACCCAAGGGAAAAAGGCTTAGGTGGAAAATGGTAAAACCAAGGTTGGGTCTTGCTGGAGGAGTTTTATTCAAGGTGAACTGTCAAGGGGTTCCCATTATAACCCAACCGCATAAGGAACGCAAAATCAAGGAACATAACATCGATATGACAGAAACTAGGGCGGCAAGAGTGGAACAAAACATCAGGCATAAGGCCGAGCCTTCCACCCTTTACCAAGTATATAGATGCATTAAAGTAAACAAGATATAATAATATTATCCCAACAATAATCACGTTCCAACAAGGAACAAACTCCATCTTCACCTGCAACTAGCAACGCTATAAGAGGGGCCGAGCAAAGCGGTAACATAGCCAAACAACGGTTTGCTAGGAAAGGTGGGTTAGAGGCTTGACATGGCAATTTGGGAGGCATGATATAGCAAGTAGTAGGTATCGCGGCATAGCAATAGAGCGAGCAACTAGCAAGCAAAGATAGAAGTGATTTCGAGGGTATGGTCATCCTGCCTGAGATCCCGCAAGGAAGAAGAACGAGTCCATGAAGAAGACAAACGGACATAGTCGAATGAATCCTCACAAATGCGACGTTATCGGAACCAACCCGAAGAAGAAAAACCGTAAAGAAGCAAACAACATGGTAAACAACCATCACATAAACATGGCATGATGTGCAACCAAGTATGATGCCTGTCCGGTTTAAATATGTGTGGCATGGCAAAGAGCATCAAACAAAACTACAAGTTAAGTGGAGCCCAATATGCAATGACTTGCATATTGACGGAACATCACATCAATTATTTAGTTCACTCCCGGTTAGGTACTCAACAATATTAAATGTTGGTTAATATGGCAAGAGGTGAAGCATAACAAAACTATACCATCTAAACAATTTAAATGGGGCCGGATATAACAAACAACAAATCCGGTGAATGCCCATATGCATTTAGCAAATTAATGCAAACAATAATTTAAACACTCTTGATGTTGTTATCATGATGCGGATGACATTTGCAAGTTTTATGCAATTTTATTAAAAGTTGACATGAGCGTGATGAGAGCATTTGTCACCGTGGTAGAAAGAAAGGGGTGCCACGGCGACGAAATGGAAATGATGCCGCGACAACAATCCGGTTCTGGTAACTCGATTGAGATACCAATATAAAAGAAGATGTGACGGGAGCGTGTCATGCGATGAAAGCTGGGGTGCTCCCGGATATTGGGTTCCCACATGTCGACGGCAAGGCAACGAGGACCTGGCAAAGAACAACTCGGACACGGTGCAACCACGATCATCTCATACATCACATCACAAGCATTCGTTCTCGGACGGTCATCTCTGGGTTATACCTTTGAAGCATGCGGTTCGGGATGGTGCAATGTAGAGGAAGTAGATGTTCTCGGGACGGTCATAGTGGAAGTAGTGGTACTATCGGTCCTCGGCGATGGTAGTGGAAGTAGTGGTTCACGAGTCAAAGAGGAAATGGTCATTCATGTTCGGGAAGCGGTAGAGGCCCGGGTCTTCGGCAACGGTCGTCGTACACGCTCCGAGTTCGTCGGTAGAGGTTCTCACATGCTCCAGGTTCGTAGGTAGAGGTTCTCGCGATCTCGGCGATGGTAGTGGTACCCGTTTTCGTAGACGTTCGGGGTCGTGGGTAGTTGAGCACAGTCGTTGTTGGACTTGACGGATCCGATGCCTCCGGGCGTAGTGGTACATGTTCGTTTTCGGAGAGGTACTTGGCGTACTTCGTCTCGCGGTGTAGTCGAACTTGACGTATCCGAGGGCTCTAGGCGTCGTGGTACTTGGGGTCTTCGGACTCATCGGTCTCGTCAACTCGAAGGGGTACTTGCGTTTTGCAGTTCCATATCCAGGGTCGACACGTAGCCGTACATGGGTTGTAGGGGAACTTGATGCATCTGAGTTCTTCGGGTTTATAGTTGTACTTGGCGTTCGGAGTCCGGGTCTTGCGGGTGGTGTACTTGGTGCTTGCGGTTCTGATCCGGGGGTGCATGCGTCCACGGTAACACTGCATGGTGCAAAGAGGTGACGACTTGGGCGGTTCTGAACAAGGACTCGGGCAGCTTGTGTAGGAGCTCGATGGGATGGCCGAGTTTGGCTCGTACAGTACATAAGGGGACGCTCAAGAGGAGAGCAAGATGTGGGCGTGACAGGGACGAGGCGGATCTGGGCAACATGCACGACGGCGCTGGGAACCGGGCGGACGCCAGCAGGTCCGGGCGGCGTCAGCAGCAGAGTTGGTCGGAGAGAGCGGCTCGGGCAAGAGTTCATCAGCACGAGGAGGAGGATAGCGGAGAACAGCGAGGTGGAGACACAGAAAGGCGGGGCCGCAGGCATCCATGGCGGCTGCGAGCCACAAGGGTGCAGCAGCGCGGTGCTGGAGCATGGGCTCGCTGGGCGGCGCGGTCGCAGAGCAAGGCAAGGTCAAAGGAGCAGGAGGGAGCACACAGGAAAACTTGATGACGAGGGTCCATGGTCGTGGGCATGTGAGGAAGAGAAAAGGAGGCGAGCGCGAGGTGACTGACGGAGGCGGCTCGGGGCAGCTTCGCGGCAAGGAGATCCATGGATCAGACGAGGGGTGCAACGCTGATCTCTCCCTGTCTCTCTCTGACGGCGCACGCACAGGAGGGAAGAAGGGATCGACGGGGGAGAGAGGTTTTGGGCGCGGACGTTGTGGGGATCGATAGGAGGCGGCAGAGGAAAGGGTCGAGGGAGAGAGGAGAGATGCGCTAGGGTTATAGCGGGGGTAGGTGGGCTTGCGGGGATGGGCCTATTGGCCGACTTGGCTGGGGAAGGTTGGGCCGGTGAGAGGCCCAGTTGGGCTGGACTCTCCTCTCCCTCTCTCTAATTTTCTTTAACAGAATAGCACTAGAGATAAAGAAAAGGAAGAAGGGTGGTTAGGGAAAGCAATTTGGGCAGATGTTGATTTTCCCGGACTCGCAAAAATGCGTTGGTTCCAAGAAAAATAGAAAAAAGGCATGATTGAAAGATGTAAATTCAAACTCATTTGAATTTAATTCAAATGGGTTTGAACTAGGACTTGGTTAAAGGAAGGTCCAAAAATGTTCGGACTTTTGGTGGAGCACCGGAATAATATGAACGAATATATGGCAAGGTTGGAGTCCAAGAATTAAGAGAACAAAGGCATTGGGATAATTTGCAAGTGTGTTAGAATATTTATTATAGCTCCATAATATATTGGGAGGATATGTTCTAAAGAGAAATCACCATTATTAATATCCCTCGATTTAAATAGATCGAAAGATCTATGCAATTTCTTTAGTTGAGTTGAGATGCAAAGATTAATGCCATGATGGCATGATGACATGATGCAATGCACATGATGCGATGATGAATGCAACCAACAAACAACTCACATGACGAAACTCGGAAAACATGGAAGGCGTCTGAGGCTCCGGTCTTGGGGCGTCCCAATTGCGAATATAAGATGAAAGCTTTATTGATCAAGGTAGGGTTCTGTGACACCTTGGTCTGGTCATTGAACACAAACAAAGTACGCGAAGTTGCAGCTATGGCGAACTTTTAATCTAAACAAAACCCAAAGTTTAAACGACGCCCTAAGGGATATATATATATATGGAGGAAGAGGGGGAAATTTCGTGGCCCTTGGAGGAGGAGTCTGAAACCAACCCTAACGCTTGTTTCCCCACACATACGGACTCTAAAAACAACCTATACTTAAGTATTTTGAAATTACATGGGCCTGGCCCAATAATAAGGTGACATAGCCCCTAGAATGGCCTCTAGAGGAAATTTATGAAGTGACATCTTGTATATTTCGTCCAAGGCTTCATACAGTCATTATGGTGGCTTCGAAGTCCTGAAATCATCACTTGTAACTCCGTTGTTGTTCCCCTTGCGCACGCCATCATCTCCATGCTTGCTCTTGCTCCAGTGTTCATCCCTCTTATCCATGTCAGGCCCTTCATTTGTAAGCAACACAAATGTATCCAATTTAGGAAGCATCATATTCTCATGAACATTAGAATAATTACCAAGAAATGGAAGTACCTGATAATTTAATTGGCGTGCGTGAGCTCTAGTAATTTGTCCAATATATGTAACAGTAGGGGCTGTGGGTGTAACAATGGTATTAATGTCCTGATCAGACAGGCAGGCAATGACGACATGGGGCAAGACAAAGAGATGATCAATAATGGCGGTGGAGAAGGGGCCGGACATGGTGGCGGGGAAGGGGCCAGACATGGCGGTGGAGAAGTGGTCGGACATGGCGACGGAGAAGGGGCGGGACATGGCGGCGAAGAAAACATGGACTCCACGCCGTAGAGTTCGTCGGTACTAAGTTCAATTGTGCGGGACCCTCATGTTCAAGAACTGCTTCGCAAGGAGAATAGTACTGATAGAGCTGTTTCTAGAGAGGAGGCCAAGCTGCAGCTAGACTCGAACACTCCATTGTATCATGGTTGCGATCCTAAGGTGACCCGCTTGAGTTTCACGCTCGAACTCCTGAAGACAAAGGCTAAAAGCAAATGGACCGACACTAGCCTCTATTAGCTTCTCAAGTACCTAAAGGATGTTTTTCCCGCGGGGAATCTATGTCCTACTAGTTTGGATGAGGCCAAGAAGATCGTGGGCCCTCTTGATCTGCCGCATGTTAGATACCATGCATGCATCAACAATTGCATAATTTATCAGAAGGAGCACGCGGGGAAAACCAGCTGTCCGGTGTGCAATGCTTCTGGATAGAAGAAAGCCGGGAAGAAATCCCCCCACAAAGTTGTATGGTACTTATCAATCACTCCCTGTCTGCAACATTATTTTGTAGATCCCAAGGAAGCAAAGCTCATGCGTTGGCACGCGGAGAGGACAAAGCACAATGATCGAGATGATCCCAAGCTGAGGCACCTCATGGTTTGAAGCTAGTGGAGAGCGTTCAAGGGCGAATGTCAGTATTTTGCATGTGATGCAAGGAACATCATGCTCGGCGCGTGTACCGATGGCATGAATCTGGTTGGCAACCAGAACACCAACCATAGCACATGGCCCATGTTTAACCGTTCGGGCATCAAATGACCTCCAAATGGAACGAAATTTGACAAGCGGCCTACCGGTGATGTACCAAGGCCTCTCGACAATTCTCGGCCCATTTCAAGAACGTTTTCCTCCCGGTCATGAAACAAGGTCTGACAGGTGCAATGGGTGCATGTGAGAGTGTCGGATACCGAAACGGACAACGGAGAGAACTGGGAGACCCGGACGGATGCAAGTTTTGAAAAACATGTGGATGCAATGCACATGATGACATGGCAAAATGCAACATGCAAGAAAATGACATGGCAACGATGACAAATAACTAGAAGACACCTGGCACATCGGACTCGGGGCATCACACACGGTTGGAGGTGGCAGCGGACGGAGGTGTCGGTGCAGCAGAACGTGTGGAAGTAGAGGATGCATGCGGTGTCCATGATGAAGGTCGACCTACGGAAAAGTTAGTTTGCGCCAATGCCTGTTGATCCTGCACTTCACGTTCAGGTTTGCAAGCAAGATGGAATAAATGAGTGATATTATTATATTCCTTATACTTTAGAATGGTCTGAATCTCTTTATTTAATCCACCCATAAAACATGCAAGAATAGCTTCATTATCCTCAACAATACCACATCTAATCATGCCAGTTTGTAATTCCTGATAATATTCTTCTATAGAATTTTTTCCTTGTCTTAAACGCTACAATTTTGTAAGTAATTCACGTTGATAATATGGTGGAACCCAATGAGTACGCATAGCAGTTTTCAAAGCAGCCCAAGTACCTGGAATAGGATGCAATCTACAATGTTTAGACCATCGAACACATGCAAAACTAGTGAAAGCACAAACATCAGCAGGAACACGTCTCTCCTCAGGATATTGTAAACATGTAAAATGTAGTTCAGTTTCTAACTCCCGAGTAAGATATATATCAGGAACATATCTACCCTCAAATGGTGGAATATTTAATTTTACTTTAGGAAGATGTTCATGATCTCATACCTCGGGTGGTGGTGCAGCCCTACCGTTGCGATGATATGCATGAGGACGACCTTGTGGTGGTGGTGGTGGTGCTGGTGGTTGCATGTAGTTCTGATTTTGATCAACCTCATCCTCGTAATAGTCCTCCACCTCTGCAGTAGCAGCAGGAGCTACAGAAACATCAACAGTAGATACAACGGCACCAGAATTTTGACCAGGCTCAAGGGGAACGAGCAGTGCTCGTCCCACTTGATTTGGAAGGCGACGTTGTTGTTGTTGTTGGTGGTGGTGGTGGTGTTGTAGAGGTGCGACAGGTGCAGCCAGCGGTGGTTGTGGAAGACGCATGAGCAATTCATTAAACTTGTTATCGAGCTTTGTTTCGAACATCTTCTCCATGCCATCTATCTTCTCCATGGCCTCTTCAAATCTGTTTAGCACATCTTGCACCTATCAACTCATCATTTGCTGAAACTTATCATGAGGCTCCTTGTTCATCAAGTTCTCCCAGTCAACCTCGTCGGCTTGTGATCCTGCCATGGTTAGTAGCAATAGAAACACACAAGAATATGATCCTACAGACTACTATCAAGTGGTGGTGGTGGGTGTCACAAATCATCAAGCAAATCTCAAATTCTTACCAGTTCTTAACCAGCAGCAGTGATCGGCAATCGCTGTAGTCAAAACTCTCAAAGCTTGGATAGAGCAATTACCAGGGAGAGTCAAACGCACGATGTAGATGTATGTGGAGCAAGGAAGGCTTATAATATGGTAGCAAAAAGGGTCGGCAATAATCAATTCAGAGATGCAAAGTTGAATAAACGCTCAACGACTGTACTGTTCTGGTCCTAGAAGACAAACAAAATCACAGCGCAACACGTAAACAAGGGAAAAGCACACTCTGAATTTTTATTTTTTTGCTCTCGTTTTTTCCTTTTTTGCGCTCCTCTTTTTTTTACGGTCCTCTTTTTTTACGAAAAATCACTATATTGGCAGTGTCTCAAAACTCTTCCCAAGTCAAACTAACAGGATAGGCACGAAATTTTGTTGACAATTTTTTTCAGAAATTAGGGCAGCGACGTCGAAAAAGCGCGACAAAAAATCACTATGATGGCGAGTGTCTCAAAAGACTCTGAAAAACCTAAAAATAGGATAGGGAAAAAATATTTTGGGCTGCCAAAATTTTGGCCTAAAAACTGCCCGGGGGTCTCCAGACTTTTTTTTCTTTCCGAAACCTACTCAGCCAAGGAAACACGAATCAGAAAATAGATGTATCTCGAAAACAAACCTAATATGAAAAGAACTCAGATTGGTGGTGGATATATGATGGTAAGATATGGCAGCGGTGGTGGTATATGGTAGCGGTGTTGGTACATGGATATGGATTGGTGGTGGTATATGGATACGGATTGGTGATGGTATATGGATGCAGATCGGTGGCAGATAAGCGGTGGTGGTAGATGGTAGGGGCGACGATGATGGTGCGGCAGCGGCGTGACAACTTATGAGCAGAACTCGAAACTCTAAAAGACTAGACGCTAATACCAGTAACTAGACACGATGATGCAACCACAAACTTAACAAAGCAAAAACCCTAAAAAGATTATGCTAAGGCTCAGACTGGTTCGGATATGATGAACTAACCCTAATTTTTTTTGTGGCTTTTTCGTGGACTGTAGGTATGAAGAACAGACTTGATCTAAACTACGAAAAATTGTAAAATCTCACCGAGCAACCTGGAAATCTGATACCACTTGATAGAGGTGAGGGTGTCCCGATGTTTCGATGAGATAGCTATCGTTTTCTGTGGGAGTCGACCTTGACAATCCGACTACGAACGTGCGTGATGTCGCGCCTCCGCAATCGCTAAACCAACTTCCGAGGGCTTATTGACCATGTCGGAGCACGATCAACCTGACCACGAGGGTCTATTTCCTGCAAGAAAACGGACAACAAGCAAGAAACTAAGATTGCAATCTGGATATTGCGAATATAAGATGAAAGCTTTATTGATCAAGGTGGGGTTCTGTGATACCTTGGTCTGGTCATTGAACACAAACGAAGTACGCGAAGTTGCAGCTATGGCGAACTTTTAATCTAAACAAAACCCAAAGTTTAAACGATGCCCTAAGGGCTATATATATGGAGGAGGAGGGGGAAATTTCGTGGCCCTTGGAGGAGGAGTCTAAAACCAACCCTAACGCTTGTTTCCCCACACATACGGACTCTAAAAACAGCCTATACTTATGTATTTTGAAATTACATGGGCCTGGCCCAATAATAAGGTGACATAGCACCTAGAATGGCCTTTGGACGAAATTTATTAAGTGGCATCTTGTATGTTTTGTCCAAGGCTTCATACAGTCATTATGGTGGCTTCAAAGTCCTCAAATCATCACTTGTAACTCCGTTCTTGTTCCCCTTGCGCACGCCATCATCTCCATGCTTGGTCTTGCTCCAGTGTTCATCCCTCTTATCCTTGCCAGGCCCTTAATTTGTAAGGAAAACAAATGTATCCAATTTAGGCAGCATCATATTCTCATGAACATTAGAATCATTACCAAGAAACGGATGTACCTGATAATTTAATTGGCGTGCGTGAGCTCTAGTAATTGGTCCAATATATGTAACAGTAGGGGCCGTGGGTGTAACAATGGTATTAATGTCCTCATCAGACAGGAAGGCAATGACGACATGGGGCAAGATGAAGAGATGGTCGATAATGGCGGCGGAGAAGGGGCCGGACATGGCGGCGGGGAAGGGGCCAGACATGGCGACGGAGAAGTGGTCGGACATGGCGACGGATAAGGGGCGGGACATGGCAGCGAAGAAAACATGGACTCCACACCGTAGACTTCGTCGGTACTAAGTTCAATCGTGCGGGACCCTCATGTTCAAGAACTGCTTCGCAAGGAGACGAGTACCGACAGAGCTGTTTCTAGAGAGGAGGCCAAGCTGCAGCAACTGGTGGTAGACTCGAACACTCCATTGTATCATGGTTGCGATCCTGAGGTGACCCGCTTGAGTTTCACGCTCGAACTCCTGAAGACGAAGGCTAAATAAAATGGACCGACACTAGCCTCGATTAGCTTCTCAAGTACCTAAAGGATGTTCTTCCCGCGGGGAATCTATGTCCTACTAGTCTGGATGAGGCCAAGAAGATCGTGTGCCCTATTGATCTGTCGCACGTTAAATACCATGCATGCATCAACGATTGCATAATTTATCAGAAGGAGCACGCGGGAAAAACCAGCTGTCCGGTGCGCAATGCTTCTTGATACAAGAAAGCCGGGAAGAAATCTCCCCACAAAGTTGTATGGTACTTATCGATCACTCCCCGTCTGCAACATTATTTTGTAGATCCCAAGGAAGCAAAGCTCATGTGTTGGCATGCGGAGAGGACAAAGCACAACGATCGAGATGATCCGAAGCTGAGTCACGTCATGGTTTGAAGCCAGTGGTGAGCGTTCAAGGGCGAATATCAGTATTTTGCATGTGAAGCAAGGAACATCATGCTCGGCGCGTGTACCGATGGCATGAATCCGGTTGGCAACCAGAACACCAACCATAGCACATGGCCCGTGTTTGTATGGATGTACAACCTCCCCCTGGTTGTGCATGAAGTCGAAGTACATACGCATGAGCATGCTGATTCAAGGGCCAAAACAACTGGGAAATAATATTAATCTGTATCTAGGGCTACTTCAAGAGGAGTTAGACACGTTATGGCAAACACCGGCCAAGACATGGGACGCCAACAAAGGCGAGTATTTCTATATGAGAGTCACACTGATCATGACGGTGCATGACTATCTTTGTTATGGATATGTCGCAAGCCATGTGTGCCATGGATATTGCGGATGCACGCGGTGCATGGATGATACGACGTCTTAGTAGCTAATGTCAAGGAAAGATGGCAGATCTGGGAAAATCAGGTACATGGGGCGTCGAAGAAGGCTTGAGAAGGACGACCCGTGGATTAACCTTGGAGATCTATTCAATGGTGAGGCTGAGCATTGCGGACCTCCACGCTCTGTTGGAAAAGGCAGTGCCTAGGAGGTGCTTAGGCACGCCTAGGCGCTAGGCAGTGGCCAAACGCCTCGCCTAGGGCATAAATGGAGGTCTAGGCTGGGCAAGCAAGGAATTATCTACCCAAGTAAGAAATCATGCCACATACTGCACTAATATGCCAAACGAGTTATATTCCAATGGCAGTAGATGGTAATTAACTTATTTATATGCCCTAAACTAATATCAACACCCATATAATAATCACAAAGACACTACGAGTAAAAATTATATTACCGCCTAGGCCATGCCTAGGGCGCTTAGGCACTGCCTAGGCACTAGGCGAAGGCCAACCGCCTCGCTTACGCCTCCCGCTTTTTCCAACCTTGCCTCCACGTAAGCGGGGTGGCGCCGAAATCGATGAGCTTTTGAAAAGCTAGGAATAGTGCCCTGCACCAGGAAAGACGATGAAAAAGGCGTCAGAGCCGCTGCTGAAGGTATGGAAGACGAGGTCTGTTTTCTGGGACATGGAGTATTGGCACAAACTCAACACGCCTCATTGCCTTGATCAAATGCATATATGTAAGAATGTCCTTGAGAGCTTGCTTGCGAAACTAATGAACATGCCGGATAAGACCAAGGATGGGACAAAGGCAAGAAAAGACTTGCAAGATTTGAAAATCAGGGAAGATCTGCACATGCCTCCCCGTAAAAAGTCAGAGGAGACAGAGACGGAGACAGAGGCGCGGGAGAAGAAGGGCCAAAATGTAAGGAAGAGGATTATTTCCCCCTTCCTGCTTCACCTTAAGTCCGGCTGAGATCGATCAATTCTTCAAGTGCCTTACCCGAATCAAAGTTAGTTCTGGTTACTGTGTGAAGATAAGCAGATTTCTAGACAAGAAGAAGAAAAGGTTCAGCGGGATGAAGTCCCATGACAGTCATGTGATGATGACGCAGATACTACCTGCTGCCCTTAGAGGGATAATGGACAAGAACGTCCGTGACACGCTTATTGGTCTCTGCAACTTTTTCGACATCATCTCTCAAAAGTCGATCAGTGTGAAGCAGCTCCGAAGGCTACAGGAAGAGATCGTTCTGATACTAAATGAGCTTGAGATGTACTTCCCGCCCACATTCTTTGACGTCATGGTGCATCTGTGTGTCCATATTATGGACGACATAATACACTTGGGGTCGACATTCCTGCACAACATGATGCCATTTGAGAGGATGAATGTGATCATCAAAGGATTCATTCGTAACATGTCCCGTCCGGATGGAAGCATCGTCCAGGGCATCTCAAGAGAAGCTCCCCAAGATCAAGTCCATGACTTCCACAAGCTACTACGACCTCGACACCGACCACGCGATTCCTTTCTATGGAACTCAAGAACCCGAGGAGTATCTTGAGTGGGAGCACCTCATGGACGACTACCTCAAGCTACATCAAGTTCGTCCCGAAGATCAAGTGAAGTGCGCCACAAGGAACTTCCACGACTACGCGTCCACATGGTGGCTTCACGCAACTTCGGAAACCTATGACATGAGTTGGCCCAAGATGAAGAGAGCTTTGCGGCGAGAGTTTGTGCCTCCAACCTACACGGAACAACTTCTACTCCAATTGGAGAACACCACCCAGGGATCCAAGCCCATTGACGCGTACTTCAAGGAGATGAAGCTTGCCTTGTGACGAGCCGGCGTGGATGACCCCATTTCTATGAAGTTCCACTTCATGATGGGATTGCACAACGACATCTCCAAGACGATCTTCCTCGAGAACTACAAGTCCCTCGACGACAACTACATTGGTGCTCTCAACGCGGAACAAGAACTCATGAAGGCCAAAGCTTCTCCACTCCAAGCTCACTTCGCAACGACCAAGCTCCATGAGAACGAGCATGAGGCTAGTACCACCATGATGTCCAAGCCCGATGAGCTCCAAGGCGATGCTCCCAAGTTTGACTTCACCACCATCCCTCTTTGTGGCATTGACGATGCCGAGTCTACTTTGACTCTTTTTCAAGATGGTGCGGCGACGACTACGACTACGGACACCATCAAGGACCAAGCTTTGGAGGTGAGCGACATGGTCACAAGCAAGGATGATGCTTCCATCTTAGGAGGAGAGAGTGATGATGTGCCATCTTCATCCTTCATCCACGGCGACGACAACAAGACGGTTGAGCATGGGATTTTCCTTTCGACCATGGCGACATGTGATGACTTGAGTGACTTTAGCCACCATATTGAGAGTGAGAGTGACTTCACCACTAGCCCCATATATGATGAGTTGCCCCAATTCCCATGTGAGGAGAGCCACAACCCCCACCACTTGAGCGAGATGAGTGACTCCACCATACATGAGATTGAGTGCACCTATTTTGAGGGAGTGAGTGAACCACCACATAGAGAGAGTGAGATAGTTGATAGGTCATGTGAGGCCACTTTCAACACTAATGACTTGACCTCTACCTCTATTGTGTCTTCTCATTTGGTGCTAGGTCCCATCTACGATGACGCGCCGATTCGCGATGACTTCATCCTCCCTTTGGACAAGACGATGGCCATGGTGGAATATGATGCACCCCCCACATGGTTCCATCAAGATGAAGATGACCACCATTTGGTCTTTCCCACCTCACCTACACCACATGAGTTGAATGAACAAGGTAACATAGGTGAAGGTGATGCTCTAGTCCCACTAGTGGACATTCATGACATTGATTGCTTGCATGATGTTGATCCCCCTATTGACATGCTTCATGCTAGTATGATTTCCCCATGCGATGATTTACCCATTTATGATGAGTATGATGATTGCCATGTGGAGTCTTTTAGTTGTGATGCCATGTTACATAGGATTTCTTGTGCTAATTCTCTCGGTCACATCATGTTTGCCAATCCGCTTGACTTGTCATATGCTATGCATGAGATCAATCATATGGCATATTTGCAATCTCTTCAAAGTGACTATGCATATGCTATTAAAATAAACCCAATTTGCACAGATGGCATCGGTGACAAGCCTATGGTTATTGGCATTTGTTTCTCTTGTGATGATATTGACATGCTACCTTTGCATCATTTATCTCATATGCCATGCCATAACCATCCTGCTTCGGATATGCATTGTTTTGGGTGTTGCCCATTTTCTCCATATGATGTTTCAAATATTGCACATGAGGAGACCCCCATAGTTTCCTCATACATTTTAGGAGATTGTGATCACACCCACCCATTGCATGATCCTTATACTTGTATGCTCAATTTGTGTAGCGACCCGACCCGAATGGATCAAGTCTCTGTGCTTAAGTGTCATCCCTAGATCGGTATGCTGACACACACAGTACTTGAGGATTTATAACAGAGGTAAATCACATGTGTAAAGTAACGTAAATACTATTACCTCAATCCAAAATAGTGGAAGTAACAAGGTTGTGGATTCCCATCAACACCAACGGCAAAGTTGAGTGTAGAAATCGTAACCCTAACGTATCACTTACTCGTCGTAAGATAATCCTGCAACATGAGACATTGCAGCCACAAAGGGTCAGTACATTGAATGTACTGGCAAATTCACACCATAGAGAATGATGAACAATGGCTATCACTACATGCATATTTGGCTGGTGGAAAAGCTCTATGGTTATAGTTTTGCGTAAACCCAATTTTTCCCTACTGCAAAGGAATAAATTTTATTTAACTATCATGGTGGTTGTTGAACATTGAGAATGGTTGACAGCATTCTCAATCCCAATTAAATAACATCATTAAACCCAACAAACTTAATTTAAAGTAACGTGATGAGATTCACATGATAATCTAGGTACTAGATACTCAAGACGTCCATAATCGGGGACACGGCTAACCATGATTAGTTTATACACTCTGCAGAGGTTTGCGCACTTTTCCCCACAAGACTCGATCGCCTCCGTTTGGTTTCTCGCACTACATGGTGTTTGAGAGGACGGATAACCGAGACATAGTCTTTTAGAAGTGCTAGCACCTTACGATCGGGTAGACCGTACCACCTACATCCCCTACATCTGCTAGTCTACCACTGTAAGAGTTCGCACGACTTAGTCAACTATGCTAGAGCCCATAATAGCTTGTGGCTGCACACGGAAGTTTCTAGTATGAATAATCTCATGATCCCTTTGAGCCTGGGTGGCGGTCCATAAAAAAACAGGCAATCCTGGTCTACCCAGGTGCCTATACAGGCAATCCTAGAATAACCAGGTGCCTCAATCCACCCAGATGTGTGTTTAAGTTGCCACCTTAAGTAAACCATTAATTAACAATCTCACATCTGTCATGAATACTCTCAAAACTCAATCCACGTCTACGAGCATGGCAATGTAAGCATAACATAAAAGTAACTCTCAAGGTTTGAATGCAGGGCAATAGGTTCCTACCTCATCAACTACTTCCCAATTCCCACATGTTATCAATCCTACTCATGCAATGTTTGAGGGTGAAACTAATGCATAAAACTAGGTATGAAAAAGGTATGATCAAAGTGTGAACTTGCCTGCAATGTTGATGAAGATGATTCGCACTCAAAAATCTTGATAACTCTACTCGTCACACTCCGGTCAATCTATCGTAATCAAGCAATAGTAACCACACATAAGCAATCACTCAAAAGATCGGGAAGAATGAAGAAGACAATTCAGAAAACGTCAAAACCAAGCAAATAACTCTTGCAACATAAAACAATTTCTAGCAGTACCAAAATTATGTAAATTTGGCCTTATCAAAAAGTTTAGCTCAAGAGCTTCGATTTGCAAAAAGAATCAACTGAAACGTAGTTACAGATAAAAAGATATGATCAAAAGAAGTTTGAATATGAATCTGAACAAAATTCGAAATTTGAAAATTTCAAAAGTTGATGTGACAGGTTCTCTGGATAGGTGAAAACAAGACGAAGCTATAGGCGTTGGTTTCATCTAATTTGGATAAACGAGTGAAAAGTTATGGCTATTTGAAAAATCAGGGCCAGGCTGTTTTACGAAAGAAAAAATAGCTACGGCTAAGGTCTAACGTATAAATACGTAGACTAATTGATAATCTAATTATTCTATCGTATTAGTCTAAAAAATAATAAACTAAGAAAGTATATAAAGAGAAAAAAAAGAAAAGAAAGATACCTTTATAAGGCAGAGAAAACACGACTTTGGAGAGAGGAGACAACTTCCAGAAGTCGTGCCGGAGAGGAGAAAAAATATTTTTCTTAAATGGATCTAGTCAAACCAAAATATTGATTTAACCCGAATCGGATGATTTTTGGAGGCTCTATGGGTCTATATTTATTGGTGAAAAAGAGGCTTAGGGGTCAAAGGCTAGGCAATGTAGGACTAAACGTAGACGAAAATATACGAAACAGAGAAGAAAAGAGGCGGATGGGCTAAAGGCCTTCGGCCGGCCGCTGCGGTGCAGTTTTTTTTTACAAAATTCGGCCTAAGAAGAAGAGAAAAAAAAACTGGCTGGGCCTGGCCCATATAGGATAAAGAAAAAAATAGGGCGCTCGCTGGTACTATGATGCGTACGTAGGCGATAGTTAGTTTCAGGCGCGCGCACAGTTTTTTTTAAACAGAATGCGGTAAACTAAAAAATGAAAATAAAATAAAACTTTATATAGGCATATTATATATAAAAAAAATTCAGAAAAAGATTTCTACAAGATGAACATTTTCCTAGCATTAAATAAAATTCACACAAATTCAGATAATTCAAAGAGTGCTACTGGTCTAATAAAATCCAATAAAAATCATTTTAGAAATATCAAAATGATTTCAAATTTATTTCTCTCCAATTTTCTGTTGTAGGGAATCATGTTACCCTAATTTCCATATATTTTATTTTTGGAGAAAAATAATTTGAATAAAACTCAAATAACTCCAAATTGAAAATAAATTCAAAAGAACTTTGAATTTAATTCTTTGAAACTCCCAACTCATATTTCATATAATTTGAAGAAGTCCTTTTATCTTCTCTCATGAAAATCATTAAGCTGCATGAAGTTTATGAATTGAAATATTTCCAAATGAAATCCAATTATTTTCAAATAGCCTTTCATTTAATTTAAATGGAAGAAGTCATATCATCTTCGCTCAAGGGTTTTGTATTTGAAAAGAATTTGAATTCATGGAGATCAGAAAGCAAATATGAAAGTTTGGGAAAGTTCTTTTATTCCCTCTCATTTAACTTTCAAAAAGTTTCGAATTCACTCACTTTCAGACAATCACTCAAACAATCAGTCAAATCTATCTATTTATTATAACATTCCAAAATTTAGAATTTTGGGATGTTACAAACCTACCACCCTTAAAATTAATCTCGTCCTCGAGATTCGGAGAGGCTAGAAAGAAATAGGTTAAGTTTGGGGTCTTCTCAAAATCCATCGATCGTCTCCGGGGTCTCGGGTGCTACCACCCTTAGAAACATTGTTACGGTCCCATCAATACTCATATACTCCATCCCTATTCTTGACAGGGCTGGTCTTCTCAGATCGTAAGGATAATTCCTTCTCTGGCTCTTTCGGTAGTGGCATAACCTTTACCACAATTCTTCTATCCTTTCATCTTGGTAAGGTTATTCCACGACTGGGTCTTCTTACCTGACGGGTCTGGCGCCAGTACTAAACAACTAATCGATATCTCATGTGGTCAATGATTTATGGTTTCTCCTGTAGGAAATGGGTCTGGGTTGATCCTCACCGTATAACCTACAGTTGGAAAAAGCTGCCTTGTACAAGGGAAAAATTTCTTATACCATTCTAAGGTTCAAACAAGGTTTAATACCGTCGTCTCTCTACTATAGGTAAGTCACTCAGATTTACCATCCCATATAGCAAGGCGAATAATAAGAGTAAGTCGGTATGGTGATCAATCCATCCCGCACCCAAATCATTACCTTGTATGCGGTTTAGCGAATCTCGCATTCTAACACTCGGTCATCCTCACAAGCATTGCAGAATTTCTCTTGTCCACGAACTGCATTCGGAATAATCCATTGATTCTGCAAGCCAAACAAACATTTATCGTTCCTTCACAACTCTCAGGTTTTGCGTTGCTCCTATAAAATTGTCTTATTGATAAAATCGTAACTTCGCCCAGGGTTTTTCCTTCAGCAAGAATGTGCTTGCTTCTGGGCAGGTCCTGGGGCCTGTGGGTTATGGCCCATCTCGTCACTTGTAATCCTTGAACTTATCATCGGGCAACTTATCATTGTTCCAACTTCCAACTTCCTAGTATTCTTAAATCCATCCAATTGTATTGTCTTCCTTCCTTCTATTGGCACCAAACCAGGACATGATTACTCAGACTCATCATGGAGTTTCCCTTGATCCATATTTCCAACATCATACCTCCTTTATATCCAATAGTAATTTATCTCTTCATCCCCGTGGGATATCCCTCATACCGAGATATAAACTTATACTTATGGAGTCCATATTCCACTTCGTGGAACATCATTATCCTTTCCAGGGTCAAGCGTCCTTACACGGGAATATTGGCATCTCTGCATGGCACTTCTTCAAATCGGAAACGTGAAACACCTCATGAACTCCTGACAGTCCTTCGGGTGACTCCAACTTGTTGGCCACTTCTCCCATACGCTCCAAAACTCGATATGGTCCTACAAATCTCGGGGCCAACTGTCCCTTAACTCTAAATTGTTTAACTCCTCGCAGAGGGAACACATGAAGACATGCTCTATCTCCAATTTCATAGACTACCTCCTTGTGTTTTTAAGTCTACATAACTCTTCTGTCTGGACTGAGCTACCTTCAGTCTATCTCGAATCAACTTAACATTCTCTTCTGACTCCTTGATCACATTTGGTCCAAACAACTGACGGTCTCCAACTTCATCCCACATACTCTTGGGGTATCACACATATCGAGACAAAATTCATATTCATTTTGTCCGAAATCCACTCAGTGGAGTAGCCTTATCTTTCCCAGGGGTTAAGGGTTCTTACAAGGTACTACCACCCTTAAAATGCACAAATCTTCCATAGACCATATTTCTCATATCCTCAAAAATGGTCAAAATTCTTCTTCATAGGGTAACAACTCATAAAATCCATATCAGTACCAACGATGCTACTTTATTCATTCACAAATGATTACAATCTCTCGCTTCTCCATTACATGTCTCAACTCAACACCTCAATATAAAAGAAAAACGTTCTCACTTCTACTAATCCATTTCTTTTGTTGCAAACTCAACTATCTAGCACAAGTTTCCTTCTCCTTGGGGCATTCTCTGGCAAAGTGCCCTGCTCCATTACAACTAAAACATATTACTTCTGACAAGTATCAAGGTTTCCTTTTGGGGCAACTGTTGAGGTAGTGCCCTGACTCCTTGCACCTGTAACAGGTGATATGACTCAAGTCCTTCCTGGAATCCAATCTGCTTCTCTTCCTAGACCTTTCCATGCCAATCATGGCTTCTATTTCTTGTGGGTCATACTGTACTTCCTCTGTCGGGAATTCTACTAGATCCCCATTCAAACAATTTTGGGAGATGTGACCTTCTTCTCCACATGAATAGCAAGACTTAGTGCAGGGTTTACTCGGGTCCATTTTAGGTGTGTCCTCCACATCTTCCTTCATCACGGGTTCTTCTAAAATTTCCATAAGGGCTCCTTTCTTTACTTCTTTCTTCTGTTGTACGGTCCTTCGTACCATGGGGTAAATGTGACACTGAGTAGGATAGTGGGAAATCCCTTCACACAAGAAACAAGTAATCTGCCTAGTTGGGCATTCTTCAACTGGGTGACTTCCTTCACAATTAGGGCACTCATCCTTGCGTTCTTTATGGGTGTGTCCGATTTCTCCACAAAGCTTGTATGCACAAGGTTTCTTCATATCCTTTCCATAAGGCTTCAACTTTTGGGACACAAACCGAGGCTTTGGCATAGTCAACTTAAATTCTCTCCAAGTGGTTACTCCTTGCCATCCATTCATGGTTTGGTATATCCTCCACCAAGTAGCAGCACCTCTTTCAAAGCACTAAAGAGCATGCTGGGTCATATCATTTCCAACTATAGGGTTATTCTCCATGTGATCCTCCTTGTTCTGAATCCATCGGTCCGTCTCCAATTGACTTATCGGTCCAGGAAAACATGAGTTCATCTCCATTCGTCCTCTATTGGGTCCATGGGTTTGGGGTGAGATAAGAGAGATGGAGAGGGATACACACAATACAAACAAAAGTTTTGAAAAGACAGATTTTATTTGTGGTTGTCGGCAAAAGCATCAAACAAATGACAGCTCACAAATGTCGCATCTAACGTAGGTATATAACAGGGGTTTGGTCTTCTAAAGGTCAATAAATCTTCAACGTCTCCAAACTCTTCAAGCCTTGTTCATGCCTCCAATGGCTTCTTCTGATCATGCTTGTCTTTCTCAAGTTCTTTTGCCAGATCAACTCTATTGACGCGAAGTCTCTCATGACGTCCTTTAATATTCTGGAGTTGCGTTCCAAACTTCTGGGTTTCAACATCCTTGGCATGAGCCATGGTCCTACTGTCCTTCAGTTCCTGACAAATCTTCGATATCTCGAGGTTTTGCTCCTCCAGCTTGGCTACTCTCATCTTCAGGGTCCTGAGTTCCTCATGAAATACTTCCTTTCAAATACGGCTTCTTGTGGCTCCATCTTAACTTCTTGATGTAATACTCCAGATCCTGGTGATACACCAGCTAAGGTTAAAACTTCATCTTACTAATAGGTGCTCCATCAACCTTCTTCCATCAAATCCATTCTGAAGAAATGCATCCTTAACTCAGCACGGTGACAATAGCATCAGTGGGCGATGACATCACGGATAACCATGTTTCTGCTCTTGTCATTCCCATGAGCTATCATTCCATAGTTGATATCTCCTGCCTTAGGGTTTTCTTTGACAAAACTTCGAGTTCTCATGCTCCTTGTTTCAGTCTTTCTCCGATTCACCTTGATCTCGGGTATTGACAACTTCCATAGTCTGCCAAGTTCCATAAGGGTAGCCTTCCTAGGTCATACAAATCTGGGAATTCTTCAGAGCCTTCAAATTCTCCTAGTCTTCGGAGTCTTCAACCGTTGTAGTTTCCATTATTCAGATGCACAGTAAAATCCTCTTCATTCTGAAGCGGTCTTAGTTGTCCAATATCTTGTACATCTTGGAGTGGTCTCATTAGTTGAATCTTCGTGTGGTCAACAGGGGAAAGGGGTATGGTCTCACTAAAGGTAATATTTAAATAAGCTCATAAGAGAAGACAGGTAAAATATCTTTTTGAAAGGGAAAGTTCTAGAGAAAAATCTTTGCTATGGGCTTTCCAGTTTCTAGGGTCACATTCTATAGTCAACATGTGCTCTGATACCATCTTGTAGCGACCTGACCCGAATGGATCAAGTCTCTGTGCTTAAGTGTCATCCCTGGATCGGTATGCTGACACACACAGTACTCGAGGATTTATAACAGAGGTAAATCACATGTGTAAAGTAACGTAAATACTATTACCTCAATCCAAAATAGCGGAAGTAACAAGGTTGTGGATTCCCATCAACACCAACGACAAAGTTGAGTGTAGAAATTGTAACCCTAACGTATCACTTACTCGTCGTAAGATAATCCTGCAACATGAGACGTTGCAGCCACAAAGGGTCAGTACATTGAATGTACTGGCAAATTCACACCATAGAGAATGATGAACAATGTCTATCACTACATGCATATTTGGCTGGTGGAAAAGCTCTATGGTTATAGTTTTGCGTAAAGCCAATTTTTCCCTACTGCAAAGGAATAAATTTTATTTAACTATCATGGTGGTTGTTGAACATTGAGAATGGTTGACAGCATTCTCAATCCCAATTAAATAACATCATTAAACCCAACAAACTTAATTTAAAGTAACGTGATGAGATTCACATGATAATCCAGGTACTAGATACTCAAGACGTCCATAACCGGGGACACGGCTAACCATGATTAGTTTATACACTCTGCAGAGGTTTGCGCACTTTTCCCCACAAGACTCGATCGCCTCCGTTTGGTTTCTCGCACTACATGGTGTTTGAGAAGACGGATGACCGAGACATAGTCTTTCAGAAGTGCTAGCACCTTACGATCAGGTAGACCGTACCACCTACATCCCCTACATCTGCTAGTCTACCACTGTAAGAGTTCGCACGACTTAGTCAACTATGCTAGAGCCCATAATAGATTGTGACTGCACACGGAGCCCATAATAGATTGTGACAGGCAATCTTGGTCTACCCAGGTACCTATACAGGCAATCCTAGAATAACCAGGTGCCTCAATCCACCCAGATGTGTGTTTAAGTTGCCACCTTAAGTAAACCATTAATTAACAATCTCACATCCGTCATGAATACTCTCAAAACCCAATCCACGTCTACGAGCATGGCAATGTAAGCATAACGTAAAAGTAACTCCCAAGGTTTGAATGCAGGGCAATAGGTTCCTACCTCATCAACTACTTCCCAATTCCCACATGTTATCAATCCTACTCATGCAATGTTTGAGGGTGAAACTAATGCATAAAACTGGGTATGAAAAAGGTATGATCAAAGTGTGAACTTGCCTGCAATGTTGATGAAGATGATTCGCACTCAAAAATCTTGATAACTCTACTCGTCACACTCCGGTCAATCTATGGTAATCAAGCAATAGTAACCACACATAAGCAATCACTCAAAAGATCGGGAAGAACGAAGAAGACAATTCAGAAAACGTCAAAACCAAGCAAATAACTCTTGCAACATAAAACAATTTCTAACAGTACCAAAATTATGTGAATTTGGCCTTATCAAAAAGTTTAGGTCAAGAGCTTCGATTTGCAAAAAGAATCAACTGAAACGGAGTTACGGATAAAAAGATATGATCAAAAGAAGTTTGAATATGAATCTGAACAAAATTCGAAATTTGAAAATTTCAAAAAGTTGATGTGACAGGTTCTCTGGATAGGTGAAAACAAGACGAAGCTATAGGCGCTGGTTTCATCTAATTTGGATAAACGAGTGAAAAGTTATGGCTATTTGAAAAATCAGGGCCAAGCTGTTTTACGAAAGAAAAAATAGCTACGGCTAAGGTCTAACGTATAAATACGTAGACTAATTGATAATCTAATTATTCTATCGTATTATTCTAAAAAATAATAAACTACGAAAGTATATAAAGAGAAAAAAAGAAAGGAAAGATACCTTTTTAAGGCAGAGAAAAGACGACTTTGGAGAGAGGAGACAACTTCCAGAAGTCGTGCCGGAGAGGAGAAAAAATATTTTTCTTAAATGGATCTAGTCAAACCAAAATATTGATTTAACCCGAATCGGATAATTTTTGGAGGCTCTATGGGTCTATATTTATTGGTGAAAAGAGGCTTAGAGGTCAAAGGCTAGGCAATGTAGGACTAAACGTAGACGAAAATATACGAAACAGAGAAGAAAAGAGCCGGATGGGCCTAAAGGCCTTCGGCCGGCTGCTGCGGTGCATTTTTTTTTGCAAAATTTGGCCTAAGAATAAGAGAGAGAAAACTGGCTGGGCCTGGCCCATATAGGATAAAGAAAAAAATAGGGCGCTCGCTGGTACTATGATGCGTACGTAGACGACAGTTAGTTTCAGGCGCGCGCGCAGTTTTTTTTAAACAGAATGCGGTAAACTAAAAAATGAAAATAAAATAAAACTTTATATAGGCATATTATATATAAAAAATTCAGAAAAAGATTTCTACAAGATGAACATTTTCCTAGCATTAAATAAAATTCACACAAATTCAGATAATTCAAAGAGTGCTACTGGTCTAATAAAATCCAATAAAAATCATTTTCGAAATATCAAAATGATTTCAAATTTATTTCTCTCCAATTTTCTGTTGTAGGGAATCATGTTACCCTAATTTCCATATATTTTATTTTTGGAGAAAAATAATTTGAATAAAACTCAAATAACTCCAAATTGAAAATAAATTCAAAAGAACTTTGAATTTAATTCTTTGAAACTCCCAACTCATATTTCATATAATTTGAAGAAGTCCTTTTATCTTCTCTCATGAAAATCATTGAGCTGCATGAAGTTTATGAATTGAAATATTTCCAAATGAAATCCAATTATTTTCAAATAGCCTTTCATTTAATTTAAATGGAAGAAGTCATATCATCTTCGCTCAAGGGTCTTGTATTTGAAAAGAATTTGAATTCATGGAGATTAGAAAGGAAATATGGAAGTTTGGGAAAGTTCTTTTATTCCCTCTCATTTAACTTTCAAAAAGTTTCGAATTCACTCACTTTCAGACAATCAATCAAACAATCAGTAAAATCTATCTATTTATTATAACATTCCAAAATTTAGAATTTTGGGATGTTACAATTTGCATCCCCATCGTGTCATACACAATAACTATTCTTTCATGATGGATGACATGTTCTTATACCATGCATCAAATTTCTTTGAGCGATGCTTATCTTGTGCTAACTTCCACGTGCAAATACACATCATGATGGATGATGTGTATATTTACCACGCGCACAATTTCTTTGGTTTGTGTCTCTTTCATGTAGGTACCCATGAATTCTTGTCAACCTCGCAATCCCACGAGTTGACAAAACGAGCTCTAGAGTGCAATGATGACTTGGGATCCCATGGATTGTCTTTCACACCGCCCTCTTCGTGCAAAGACTTCGCACATTTCTTCTAGATGACCCTCACTTGGCTATGGGTTATTGTCCACTACATATTCTATGCCCATCTTGCCATGTTCACTTTGCATGTTATGCTCATTACTATGCTTTTGCCATGCATTCGTGACCCATGCTTTGCATTACACATGATGATTGATTCTCATACTTGTATGTGTATTTGCAAGCTTGGTGGAGACATTGCTTGTTATTGCCATGTTTGCTTTGTGCCCCATGCATATGATGATAGTTTCATTTTGCTTTGTGTTCGTGCTTGCTATATGTCTTGTGCATTGTCTATGTCTGTTATTTGCTCACATGACATGATTGCCATGATTTCCTCTAGTATGTTGCATCTTCGCACTACTATCTTGCACGACTCGATTACTATGCTTGACTTGATTGCCTTACACATGATGAACAATTGCTCTTTCTATTGTGTTGAGTGACACACGATATTCACTACACCAAATGCACATTATGCTTGGATTGTCTTGCACTTGACACATGTGTTTAGACACTTCATTTTATTTGGTGTTGTGAATGATTCCTATGCCTACCATAGACCTTTCATTGAGCAATTTGTGAATGCTTGCTATGAACTTGAGGTAGATGCTTCTTCACTTGTCCAACATATTTGCATCAATACCTCACATTTACATGCTTATCCCCATGATATCCTTGATTATGCTCAATTTATGTGCTTACATGCCATGTCACAATCCTTTGTCAAACCATATGCTTTGCATGATGACGACACTTGTTTGGTAAATAACCTCTTGAATGCTTGGTTTTGCACTAACGCTAACCACATTTGTTTTTCCAAGTGTTTGTTGTCCTTGCTCATTTTGAAGGAATCACTAGACGGTGCGACATTGGAGAGTGCCCATTTCGAGCTTCAAGATGACGAGAACTTGGTGATCGACCACTCCTACACGGCGACGCCATCTCTTTCCCATGGTGATTTGGATTACGATCCGAGGTCGGATCTTTCCCAAGGGAGGGGAGATGATGCGGAGCATCCTATGGACATCACCATGTCAAGAGTCTGTTTGGCAAGTGACACGTGCGACATCTACTTCACATACATAAAGGTGAATCATCTCATTTACACGTGCTCACTTGACCCCTTCGACGATGGTATACTACTTGACACCCCTCTCGTGTGCATGCATAGGTATTGTCGGAACTTCACGGATGACGAGGAGGAGTGCAAGCGCCAAGGAACACCTACACCATCCGCGAGGGAAGCCTAGAAGAGAAGACGGAAGAAGAAGGAACTGCAGAGTCTTCAGCGACCGGACGACCAGAAGCCACCGGACGTCCGACCCTCTACAGCCGCCGGACGACCGACGAACACTGGACGTCCGACAAGTCCCAGGCACCGGACGTCTGGCGCTTACCGGAAATCCGGTGCCATCGATCCCGAAGCAAAACGTCGGACGACCGACACCGACCGGACGTCCGACGCCACCTGTCCCGAGAAGAATCAGCGGACGCCCGACGCACACCGGACGTCCGGACCGTCCTGAGCCACCGGACGTCCGACCCCCACCGGTCGTCTGGTACCTGCCTGTGTGCAGCTGCGGGCCTTTGGCCTTGTACCCCTCTCCCACTTACCCCTTCGTGGCTAAGACTATAAATAAACCACCTCCACCTCCTTTCTAAAGTTAGCGTTGGTTTAGCTCATTTGAGAGATAGAGCTACGCTCATCCATATCGGATCTCCTCCTTGCTAGAGACCGCGGCCTCTTCTGAGAAGATCCCTTTGGATTCAAGCCCCCTTTCTAAGGGAAGATCCCCTCATGGATTCAAGACCTCCTCACGGAGAAGACCAGTTACCGTGTATCGTCCCTAGTTGATCGTGGATCGTGTATCTTGCTTTATGTATTCGAGGATCTAGCACATGTGTGATCTATTCATGTTGGTTTGAGTGTTTTCTCTCGTTTTCCCCTTTGTGTTCTTCGTGTTTTTCACGGGATTCCGCTCGTTTCATGAAAGATCGGGCGATAGGGTTCCTACCCTACATCACTTTATATGGCCCAACTGTGTTGTGGGCCTTTAGTAGGCCGAAAGAGAAACCGGGATGGTATTGGTCATGAAGAGCATGGGTCGTTAAGAGGCCAAAACTCAGGTCCAACTGCAAATGGCCAGACTAACTCATGGGTTGTTAATGGGCTAAAAGACACACCGGGCTGGAAATTGGCCCGGCACTTAAATGGGTCGCTAAAAGGCTGATAGACGAACATCCTAAAAATTGGCCCATCCCTTGAATGGTCCGGTAACAGGCCAAAACCACATGGGGCCGATATTGAGCCCAAACGTATAGCGGACTGTTAACGGGCTCGAACTGACGATGGGCTGCAATGGTGTCAAATAGTTAACGGGACGTTGACAGGCCAAATTGGCACATCTCGTATGGGCTGTGGGCTTAAATGGACCAGGCACAAGTTGGCTCTATATGGGCCGACCTCTTTCACCTAAGTGGGCCACTGTTGGGCATTGCTGCATGCCCACGTATCATAAGCGCCTCCCATACAATGAGTGGATGACATCTGTCCCAACGCTGAGCCGACACGTGGATCCTCTGGTGAATGAGAATTTTACACGTAGAAAATCCCCATTGGTCGTGGTTGTTAACAGGTTATTGGATCCAAACCGGAACCCAATAGCTTAACGTCGACCCGTTATGATGGATGCCATGTGTCGGTTACCCTTGATGAAAACACTTCCATGATGCGCCATTTATCATCATGGAAGTGGATACTTCTGTGATGATAATTTTGGTATAGTCATGGAACACTTGTACGACAGCACAGGTATGACTATGTTGATTCTGTCATAAAATCGTCATGGATGTACATGCATGACAGAAAACGTGACCTACTGTGACAAACACGTATCATTACGGAAGTGGATTTTTTTGTAGTGAGAGTGGTATAGTAATCCTATTTTGGAAGTCATATTACTAGAGCAAGGCGAACCTACGAACTATGAAGAAGCTATGATGAGCCCAAATTCTAATAAATAGCTTGAGGCCATGAAATGTGAGATAGGATCCATGTATGAGAACAAAGTGTGGACTTTAGTGGACTTGCCCGATGATCGGCAAGCCATTGAGAATAAATGGATCTTCAAGAAGAAGACTGACGCTGATGGTAATGTTACTGTCTACAAAGCTCGATTTGTCGCGAAAGGTTTTCGACAAGTTCAAGGACTTTCTCACCCTAGCGATGCTTAAGTCGGTCCAAATAATGTTAGCAATTGTCGCATTTTATAATTATGGAATTTGGCAAATGGACGTCAAAACTGCATTCCTAAATGGATTTCTTAAGGAAGAGTTGTATATGATGCAACCAGAAGGTTTTGTCGATCCTAAAGGTGCTTTCAAAGTGTGCAAGCTCCAGTGATCCATCTATGGACTGGTGCAATCATCTCGGAGTTGGAATATACACTTTGATGAGGTGAGAAAAGCATATGGTTTTATATAGACTTATGGTGAAACCTGTATTTACAAGAGAGTGAGTGGGCGCTCTGTAGCATTTCTGATATTATATGTGGATGACATATTGTTGATCGGAAATGATATAGAATTTATGGATATCATAAAAGGATACTTGAATAAGATTTTTTCAATGAAAGATCTCGGTGAAGCTGCTTATATATTAGGCATCAAGATCTATAGAGATAGATCAAGACGCTTAATTGGACTTTCACAAAGCACATACCTTGATAACATTTTGAATAAGTTCAAAATGGATCAGTCAAACAAAGGGTTCTTGCCTGTATTACAAGGTGTGAATTTGAGTCAAGCTCAAAGCCCGACCACTACAGAAGATACAGAGGAAATGAAAGTCATTCCCTATGCCTCGGCCATAGGTTCTATCATGTAGGCTCTGTTTTGTACCAGACCTGATGTGTACCTTGCCATAAGTTTGGCAGGGACGTACCGAAGTAATCCAAGAGTGGATCACTGGATAGCGGTCAAGAACATCCTGAAGTACCTGAAAAGGACCAAGGATATGTTTCTCGTTTATGGAGGTGATGAAGAGCTCGTCGTAAATGGTTACGTCGATGCAAGCTTCGACACTTATCCAGATGACTCTAAGTAACAACCGGATACATGTTTATATTGAATAGTGGAGCTATCAGTTGGTGCAGTTTCAAGCAGAGCATGGTGGCGGGATCTACGTGTTAAGCGGAGTACATATGGTGCTTTCATAAGCAGCGCATGAAGGAGTCTGGATGAAGGAGTTCATATCCGATCTAGGTGTAATACCTAGTGCATCGGGTCCAATGAAAATCTTTTGCGACAACACTTGAGAAATTGCCTTGGCGAAGGAATCCAGGTTTCACAAGAGAACCAAACACATCTAGAGATGCTTCAACTCCATTCGTGAAAAGGTCAAGGATGGAGACATAGAAATTTGCAAAGTGCATACGGATCTGAATGTGGCAGACCGGTTGACTAAGCCTGTTTCGCGAGAAAAACATTATCAACACCAAGACTCCATGGGTGTTAGATTCATCACAATGTAATCTAGATTATTGACTCTAGTGCAAGTGGGAGACTAAAGGAAATATGCCCTAGAGGCAATAATAAAGTTGTTATTTTATACTTCCTTATTCATGATAAAGGTTTATTATTCATGCTAGAATTGTATTGATCGGAAATTTAAATACATGTGTGAATACATAAAAAAATACCGTGTCCCTAGTAAGTCTCTACTAGACTAGCTCGTTGATCAAAGATGGTTAAGGTTTCCTAACCATAGACATGTGTTGTCATTTCATAACGGGATCACATCATTAGGAGAATGATGTGATGTACAAGACCCATCCGTTAGCTTAGCATAATGATCGTTTAGTTTATTATTATTGCTTTGATCATGTCAAATACATATTCCTTCAATTATGAGATTATGCAACTCCCGGATACTGGAGGAATACCTTGTGTGCTATCAAACATCACAACGTAACTGGTTGATCATAAAGATGCTCTACAGGTATCTCCGAAGGTGTTTGTTAAGTTGGCATAGATCGAGATTAGGATTTGTCACTCCGAGTATTGGAGAGGTATCTCTGGGCCCTCTCAATAATGCACATCATAAGAAGCCTTGTGAGCAAAGTGACGAATGAGTTAGTTATAGGATGATGTATTACGAGACGAGTAAAGAGACTTGCCAGTAACGAGATTGAACTAGGTATTAAGATACCGACGATCGAATTTCGGGCAAGTAACATACCAATGGACAACGGGAATTGTGTGTGTTGTCATAACGGTTTGACCGATAAAGATATTTGTAGAATATGTAGGAGCCAATATGGGCATCCAGGTTCCGCTATTGGTTATTGACCAGAGAGGTGTCTCGGTCATGTCTACATAGTTCTTGAACCCGTAGGGTCCGCACGCTTAACGTTCATTGACGATATAAGGCTATATGAGTTATGTGTTTTGGTGACCGAATGTTGTTCGAAGTCCTGGATGAGATCATGGACAAGAAGAGGAGTCTCAAAATGGTTGAGAGGAAATATGTATATATATAGGACGAGGGTATTTGGACACCAGAAGTGTTTCGGGTAGTAGCGGGTACTTATCGGGTCACGGGAAGGTGTTCCGGGCCCCCCCCCCGGCAAAGCTATGGGCCTTATGGGCCAAGAGAGGGAACACACCAGCCCACAAAGGGGTTGGTGCACCCCCATAGCTGTCCAGCCCTATGGGAGAAGGAAAGTGGAGACTAGGTCTCCCCTTTCCTTCCCCCTCCTTCTCCTTACTTTCCCCTTTGGGGAAATATGGCAGGGGGCGCAGGGCATGGCAGGGGCCCTAGAAGCTGGCGGCCAGCCCTAGGGTGCGCCTGGCTGCCTTCCCTCCCCTCCCACCTATATATATATATATATGGGGAGGGGTCACCACAAAAGGACACAACATTGTCTTAGCCGTGTGCGGCGACCCCGTCCACCGTTTACTCCCTCGGTCATATTTTCGTAGTGCTTAGGCGAAGCCCTGGGAAGATCACATTACCGTCACCACACCGCCGTGCTGCCGGAACTCATCTACTACCTTACCATCTTGCTGGATCAAGAAGGTGGAGGACGTCACCGAGTTGAACGTGTGCAGAATGCGGAGGTGTTGTACGCTCGGTACTACATCGGTTGGATCGCGAAGAAAGTTTGACTACATCAACCGTGTTGTGAAACGCTTTCGCTTACGGTCTACGAGGGTATCTAGACACACTCTCCCCCTTCGTTGCTATGCATCTCCATGAATAGATCTTGCGTGTGCATAGAAATTTTTTGTTTTCCATGCAACGTTACCCAACAAAAATGACATAACCAGCCCTGCTACAGATCCCGAGATCTATCTGACTAAGAGCGACTACTGATCGTCCGGAGACGAGACGTCGAAACGCCCACAATCCTCGTTAAACTCCCACTGGAGCTCGGTTGCATCACCTATGTATGTATCAGTGGTACCTGCAACTTTGTTTGTAGTAATCTGTGAGCCACGGGGACTAAGCAATCTCATTACCCACTGGCATGGGTAAGTGGTGACGTTGCAGCAAGCACTAAGCAGGTTTAAGTGGCTAACTTATGAGTACAAGAATAAGAAGAGAGACTACGCATAACGGTCCCAAACTGGTAATGATCAAGAATTGATCCTGGACTACTTATGTTGCAATCATAACCCCACCATGTTCTCTTCCCGAACTTTGTCGAAAAGAGATGATCATGGTTCCACATGCGGTTCATGTATTTTATTTGAATTTGGTGTCAGGTTCACTACAACCGGATATCATAAATTTCCAAGTTACCCATAACCGTGGGAACGGCTCTCAAAAAGATTAAACCCTGCAGGGGTGTCCCAACTTAGTCCATTACAAGCTCTCACGATTCGTGGAGGAAAATCTCCGTCTCGGGACACCCCGATCAAGCTCGGGATCCCGATGCACAAGACATTTTGACAATGGTAAAACAAAACCAGCAATACCTCCTGACATGCCGACACCCCGACAGGAGCCGCGCGTATCTCATGTCAGGCCATGATCGGATGGGACAAGCTACGAGTAAAACTAGAGCTCGAGTTTCACCGTTTTGGACCTGCGGGCCACCCCTTTTGGACCAACACTCATGAGGAGCAATGGTCCGGTTTGTTGATTAAGAATCATCGGGTTAATTACCCCCTATGCAAATTTTAGTTGTTATTAGGCAAATGGTAAAACCAAAGTTGGCCCTTGCTGGAAGAGTTTTATTCAAAGCGAACTATCAAGGGGGCCCCATAAACCCCGACCATGTAAGGAACGCAAATCAAGGAACATAACACCAGTATGACGGGAACTAGGGCGACAAGAATGGAACAAAACACCAGGAAAAAAGGCCAAGTGTTCCACCATTTACCAATATATAGATGCATTAATTAAATAAGAGATATTGTGATATCCCATGATATGTCCCATCATGGAATAAACTACACCACAACAACTAGCAACATATAAGAGGGGCTGAGAAAGCGGTAACATAGCCAAACAACGGTTTGCTAGGGTTTTTTTAACGGTTTGCTAGGTTTGATAGAGGCAAAGGTGTCCCGATGTTTCGATGAGATGGTGGCTATCGTTTTCTGTGGGAGTCGACCTTGACGATCCGACTACGAACATGCGAGACGTCGCGCCTTAGCAATCGCTAAACCAACTTCCGAGGGTTATTGACCACGCCGGAGCACGATCAACCTGACCACGAGGGTCTGTTTCCTGCAAGCAAACGAAGAACAAGCAAGAAACTGAGATTGCAATCTGGATATTGCGAATATAAGATGAAAGATTTATTGATCAAGGTGGGGTTCTGTGACGCCTTGGTCTGGTCGTTGAACACAAACGAAGTACGCGAAGTTGCAGCTATGGCAAACTTTTAATCTAAACAAAACCCAAAGTCTAAACGATGCCCTAAGGGCTATATATATGGAGGAGAGAGGGGGAATTTCGTGGCCCTTGGTGGAGGGGTCCGAAACCAACCCTAACTCTTGTTTCCCCACACATACGGACTCTAAAAACAGCCTATACTTAAGTACTTCGAAAATACATGGGCCTGGCCCAATAATAAGGTGACGTAGCACCTAAAATAGCCTCTGGACGAAATTTATGAAGTGGCATCTTGTATATTTCGTCCCATGCTTCATGCACTCATTATGGTGGCTTCAAAGTCCTGGAATCATCACTTGTAACTCCGTTCTTGTTCCCCTTGCGCATGCCATCATCTCCATGCTTGAACTTGCTCCAAGGTTCATTTTCTTGCCCAAGCTAGGCCCTTCATTTGTAAGCAAAACAAATGTATCCAATTTAGGCAACATCATATTCTCATGAACATTAGAATCGTTACCAAGAAATGAAAGTACCTGATAATTCAATTGGCGTGCTCGAGCTCTAGTAATCGGTCCAGTATGTATAGCAGCAGGGGCTGTGGGTGTAACAATGGTATTGATGTCCTCATCATCCTCCCCTTCTTGAAATGAAGTCATCCTCGATGAAAGTTCATCGTCCTCACCCAAATAAGGCTTCAAATCTGCAATGTTAAAAGTGGGACTAACCCCAAAATCTGCAGGCAGCTCAAGTTTATATGCATTATCATTTATTTTCTCTAACACCTTAAAAGGACCATCAGCACGTGGCATTAGCTTTGATTTGCGCAAATTAGGAAATCTATCCTTACGCAAATGTAACCAAACAAGATCTCCAGGTGCAAACACAACATTTTTTCTACCCTTATCTCCAGCAAGTTTATATTTAGCATTCATACGCTCAATGTTTTCCTTAGTTAACTCATGCATTTTTAAAATCAATTCAGCACGTTCTTTAGCATCAAAATTAACCTTCTCCGAAGATGAAAGAGGCAACAAATCAATAGGTGCACGAGGTAGGAAACCATATACAATTTCAAAAGGGCACATCTTAGTAGTAGAATGCAATGAACGATTATAAGCAAATTCAATATGAGGCAAGCGTTCTTCCCACATTTTCTTGTTATTCTTCAAAACATCCCTAAGCATAGTAGACAATGTTCTATTGACTACTTCAGTTTGTCCATCAGTTTGGGGGTGACAAGTAGTACTAAAAATCAGTTTAGTCCCCAACTTAGCCCATAAACATGTAGTGCAGCGAGCAACAAAACGCTCAACATCCCGTCTCATCTTTGGCCAAAAGAAGTGTGTAGCAAGTATATCCTCCATCTTCTTGACGCCAAAGTGCCCCATTAATCCTCCTCCATGCGCCTCCTGCAACAACAAAAGACGAACGAAGCTAGCTGGAATGCATAGCTTGTTAGCACGAAACACAAATCCATCGTTAAGAACGAACTTGTTCCAAGTTCTCCCTTCCTTAAAATTCTGTAATACATCATTAAATTCAGCATCATGCACATATTGATCTTTGATGGTCTCCAAACCAAATATTTTAAAGTCAAGTTGTGAAAGCATAGTATAACGACGAGACAATGCATCAGCAATAACATTTTCTTCACCCTTCTTGTGTTTAATGACATAAGGGAAAGTCTCAATGAATTCAACCCATTTAGCATGTCCACGGTTCAGTTTTGCTTGACTTTTAATGTGTTTCAAAGATTCATGATCAGAATGTATAACAAATTCCTTGGGCCATAAATAATGTTGCCATGTTTCCAAGGTCTGAACAAGTGCATATAATTCTTTATCATAAGTAGAATAGTTCAGACTAGGCCCACTCAATTTTTCAGAAAAGTATGCAACAGGTTTGCCATCTTGTAATAACACACCTCCTAATCCAATTCCACTAGCATCACATTCAAGCTCAAAAGTCTTATTGAAATTAGGAAGTTGAAGTGAAGGAGCATGTGTCAACTTATCTTTCAATACCGTGAAGGCTTCTTCCTGTGCGGTACCCCAAACAAAAGGCACATCCTTCTTTGTAAGCTCATTGAGGGGTGCAGCAATGGTGCTGAAATCTCTCACAAAACGCCTATAGAAACCAGCGAGGCCAAGGAAACTCCTGACTTGTGTGACCGTTTTGGGCTGTGGCCAACTCTCAATAGCTTCAATCTTGGCTTTATCAACTTCAATTCCCTGTGGAGTAACAACATAGCCAAGAAAAGATACTCAGTCGGTGCAAAAGGTGCACTTTCCAAGGTTACCAAACAAACATGCATCACGTAGAGAAATAAAAACAGCACGTAAATGTTCCAAATGTTCCTCCAAAGATTTGCTATAAATCAATATGTCATCAAAGTAAACTACCACAAATCGTCCAATGAAAGCACGTAAAACTTCGTTCATTAACCTCATGAAAGTACTAGGTGCATTAGTTAACCCAAAAGGCATGACTAACCACTCATATAATCCAAACTTAGTTTTAAATGATGTTTTCCATTCATCTCCCAATTTCATATGAATTTAATGGTATCCACTACGCAAATCAACTTTGGAGAATATTGTAGAGCCACTCAATTCGTCAAGCATATCATCTAGCCTAGGAATAGGAAGACGATAATGAATAGTAATATTATTAATGCCTCTACAATCAACGCACATACGCGACGTACCATCCTTTTTCAGCACTAAAATGATAGGAACAGCACAAGGACTAAGGGATTCGCGTATATAACCTTTGTCGAGCAGTTCTTGTACTTGACGCATAATGTCCTTCGTCTCCTCTGGATTGGTATGGTATGGTGCACGGTTGGGTAATGATGCACTGGGAATTAAGTCAATTTGATGCTCAATCCCTCAAATAGGTGGTAATCCCGGTGGCACGTCTTATGGAAAGACGTCAGCGAACTCCTGCAAAATGTTAGTGACAGCAGGAGGCAAAGAGGAAGGCACGTCCTCGAATGAAAATAATGCCTCTTTGCACACAAAAGCATAGCAAACAGATTTGCTAAAATCTAGATCATCAATATCAGATTTGGTGGCAAGTAAACATGCACTTTTCAATTTAATTTCAGAAGCAACACTAGATTGTTTATTATTAGGATGCATTTGTTGCTCAAATTCTTTTGCCACAATCTGATCTTCACTCTTATTTTTCTCCTGTTTTGCTTTATTAGCTATATTAATATCATCTTTCAAAATGGAATCAGGAGTCATAGGAAGCAAAGTAATATTTTTATCCATATGAACAAGAGTATACTGATTGTTTCTACCATGGTGTACAGAATTTTTATCAAATTGCCATGGTCGACCAAGTAATAAGGAACATGCTTGCATAGGTACCACATCACAATCAACATAATCAGCATATGTAGAGATACTAAAATGCACACGAACAGTACGTGTTACCTTAACCTTGCCGCTGTTGTTGAACCATTGGATGTAGTAAGGATGTGGATGTGGTCTTGTGGTGAGAGATAGCTTCTCCACCATCTCCATGCTAGCCAAGTTATTGCAACTCCCTCCATCTATGATCACGCAAATAGAACGTTCCTTCACAACTCCCTTTGTATGGAACAAATTATGCCTCTGATTTTGCTCAGCTTGTGTAACCTGCACACTCAAAACACGTTGAGCAACTAAACATTCATACCTGTCAACATCTTCAGGAGCCATGTATTGCGTCTCATGATCAGAATCGTCTCCACCGTGTTCGTCATGTGTAATAAGAGCCAAAGTCTCCTCATCATAGTCACTAGCGGACTCATACCCACCATCCTTAGTAACAATCATCACACGCTTAGATGGGCATTCTCTCGCATAATGACCTCCACCCTTGCAACGTCGACAAATAATATCATGTGTTTGCCCTGTTGATGCCATGGATGAAGAAGAGCTCTTTGCAGGCCCAGAAGGTGTGCTCTTGGCAGATAGTGGTGATTGTGCCTGCTTTATTGTGTCACGGTTGGAGGTGGCAGCCGACGGAGGTGCCGGTGTAGCAGAACGTGTGGAAGTAGATGATGCACGTGGTGTCCATGATGAAGGTTGACCTGCAGAAAAGTTAGTCCGCGCCAATGCCTGTCGATCCTGCACTTCACGTTCAGCTTTACAAGCAAGATGGAATAAACGAGTGATATTAGTATACTCCTTATACTCTAGAATGGTCTGAATCTCTCTATTTAATCCACCCATAAAACGTGCAAGCATAGCTTCATTCTCCTCAACAATACCACATCTAATCATGCCAGTTTGCAATTCCTGATAATATTCTTCTACAGAATTTTGTCCTTGTCTTAATCGCTGCAATTTTTGAAGTAATTCACGTTGATAATATGGTGGAACCCAACGAGTACGCATAGCAGTTTTCAAAGCAGCCCAAGTAGGTGGAATAGGATATAATCTACAATGTTCAGACCACCAAACACATGCAAAGCTAGTGAAAGCACAAACAGCAGCAAGAACACGTCTCTCCTCAAGATATTGTAAACATGTAAATCGTTGTTCATTTTCTAACTCCCAAGTAAGATATATATCAGGAACATATCTACCCTCAAATGGTGGAATATTCAATTTCAGTTTAGGGAGATGGTCATGATCTCGTACCTGAGGGGGAGCCCTAACATTGCCATTATTTGCATGTAGACGAACTGGTGGTTGTGGTGCTAGTGGTTGCACGTAGTTCTGATTTTGATCAACCTCATCCTCGTAATCTCCCACATAATCATCCTCCTCCACATCAGCAGCAGGAGCCACAGAAGTATCAATAGCAGCACCAGCTGTTTGGCCAGGCTGAAGAGGGACACGGCTTGCTCGGCAGAGGGCTGTTTCCCGACGTGGAGGTAGTCGGTGTTGTCGCTGTTGGTGCAGAGGTGCGGCAGGAGCAGCCGGTGGTGGAAAACGCGAAAGCAATTCAGCAAACTTGTTATCGAGCTTTGTTTCAAATGTCTTCTCCATGCCATCTATCTTCTCCATGGCCTCTTCAAATCTGTTTAGCACATCTTCCACCTGTCCACTCATCATTTGCTGAAACTTATCATGTAACTCTTTGTTCGTCATGATCTCCCAGTCAATCACGTCGGGTTGTGATCCTGCCATGGTTAGCAGCAATAGAAACACACAAGAATATGAACCTACAGACTACTAGAAAACGGCGGTGGTGGAGTGTCACAAATTCGTCAAGCAAATCTCAAATTCTTACCAGTTCTTACCCAGCAGCAGGCGGTGATCGGCAACCACCGTAGTCAAAACTCTCAAAGCTTGGATAGAGCGATTACCAGGGAGAGTCAAACGCACGACGTAGATATATGTGGAGCTAGGAAGGCTTATAATATGGTAGCAAAAGGGGTCAGCAATAATCAATTCAGAGATGCAAAGTTGAATAAATGCTCAATGACGGTACTGTGCTGGTCCTAGGCTAGACCGTGCTAGAGACGCGAGCCTAGAACACTAACAAAATCACGGCGCTGCACGTAAAAAAGGGAAAAGCACACTCTGGAACTTTTTTTCGCTCTTTTTTTGCGCTCCTCTTTTTTTACGAAAAATCACTATAATGGCGAGTGTCTCAAAACTCTTCCCTCGTCAAACTGATAGGATGGGCACGAAATTTTTTTTGACTTTTTTTCGGAAATCAGGGCAGCGACGACGAAAAAGTGCGACAAAAAATCACTATGATGGCACGTGGCTCAAAAAACTCAGAAAAGCCTAAAAATAGGATAGGGAAAAATATTTTTGGTCGCCGAAATTTTGGCCTAAAAACTGCCCGGGGGTCTCCAGACTCTTTTTTTTTCGAGACCTACATAGGCAAGGAAAGACGAATCGGAATTTAGATTGATCTCAAAAACAAACCTAATATGAGAAGAACTCGGATTGGTGGTGGATATATGGTTGTGGTATATGGCAGCGGTGGTGGTATATGGTAGCGGTGGTGGTATATGGATACAGATTGGTGGTGGTATATGGATACAGATTGGTGGTGGTATATGGATACGGATTCAGAGCGGTGGCGGATAAGCAATGGTGGTATATGGCAAGGCGATGATGATGGTGCGGCGGCGGCGTGACAACTTATGACCAGAACTCGAAACTCTAAAAGACTAGACTCACAGACCAGCAACTTGACACGACGATGCAACCGCAAATTCAACAAAGCAAAAACCCTAAAAAGATTATGCAAAGGCTCAGATTGGTTCGGATATGATGAACTAACCCTAATTTTTTTGTGGCTTTTTCGTGGACTGTAGGTATGAAGAACAGACTCGATCTAATCTACGAAAAACTATAAAATCTCACCGAGCAACCTGGAAATCTGATACCACTTGATAGAGGCAAAGGTGTCCCGATGTTTCGATGAGATGGTGGCTATCATTTTCTGTGGGAGTCGACCTTGACGATCTGACTACGAACGTGCGAGACGTCACGCCTTAGCAATCGCTAAACCAACTTCTGAGGGTTATTGACCACGCCGGAGCACGATCAACCTAACCACGAGGGTCTGTTTCCTGCAAGCAAACGAAGAACAAGCAAGAAACTGAGATTGCAATCTGGATATTGCGAATATAAGATGAAAGCTTTATTGATCAAGGTGGGGTTCTATGACGCCTTGGTCTGGTCGTTGAACACAAACGAAGTACACGAAGTTGCAGCTATGGCGAACTTTTAATCTAAACAAAACCCAAAGTCTAAACGATGCCCTAAGGGCTGTATATATGGAGGAGAGAGGGGGAATTTCGTGGCCCTTGGTGGAGGGGTCCGAAACCAACCCTAACTCTTGTTTCCCCAAACATACGGACTCTAAAAACAGCCTATACTTAAGTACTTCGAAAATACATGGGCCTGGCCCAATAATAAGGTGACACAGCACCTAAAATAGCCTCTGGACGAAATTTATGAAGTGGCATCTTGTATATTTCGTCCCATGCTTCATGCACTCATTATGGTGGCTTCAAAGTCCTGGAATCATCACTTGTAACTCCGTTCTTGTTTCCCTTGCGCATGCCATCATCTCCATGCTTGAACTTGCTCCAAGGTTCATCTTTCTTGTCCAAGCTAGGCCCTTCATTTGTAAGCAAAACAAATGTATCCAATTTAGGCAGCATCATATTCTCATGAACATTAGAATCGTTACCAAGAAACGAAAGTACCTGGTAATTCAATTGGCGTGCGCGAGCTCTAGTAATCGGTCCAGTATGTATAGCAGCAGGGGCTGTGGGTGTAACAATGGTATTGATGTCCTCATCAAGGTTGGTGGGGTTAGAGGCTGATCATGGCAATTTAGGAGGCTGACAGACAAGTGGTAGGTAGCGCGACATGGCAATAGGAACGAAACAACTAGAAAGTAAAGATAGAAGTGATATCAGGGGTAATGATCATCTTGCCTAAAATGTCCTCAATGGTATCGAAACCTTTCTCCTCGTGAACGTACTCAATAGGGTCCTCGGATTCAAACTCATCTCCTGGTACTACTCATAAGAAGAACAAACATCCAATGAACAAACAAGCATGGCATGGCAAAGAACATATTCTACATGCAACTCTAACCATGAATTCATATGAAGAACGTTAAGAACGGAGCTATGGTACTACCGGAACGAGGGATACATCAATAGGAGGGAATCATTGAAGACAAAATGGTTATGGGTAGAGTCTTGGTGATCCGAGTATGCCACTGGAGAGATTGGAAGATTTTGGTTGAAATCCATATAATGATCATTGAAAACGGTGCATCGAGCTCAAACGGTGAGCAAAACACTATGCAATGCAAATCTGTCCATAACATCAACATGACCTATTGCTCAAACGGTGAGCAAAACATTATGCAATGCAAATCTGTCCACAACAGGAATCCAGTGTGCTCAAAAAGGATATGCAACTATAGTATGCCTGGCATATTTCAAGATGTATATTGGTGCAAAAACATATGATGCATGTATTAATTAAAAATGAACTCACAAGTTGCAACATATTATTAAGAGCAAACTGTTATATTAATATGGCATCATTAGAGCAAGTTTAAGTTAAGCTATGGTAGTTTTGCATGGAAACAAAAGGTATGACATGAATGTATTGGAAATGCATAACAGCAATGTTTAATGATCATGTTCAAAAAAGTTATAGATTAGTGGGAAACATCATGGAAACACGACAAGTTTTAATTCTGTCAGTATCAGACTTTGCAGATTTCAACAAGTAGGAAACAACAATATTATCTGAGCATGTTAACAAGCTTGTGGCAGTCACCTCAGTGCATATATTGGCATTAACTAAACTCTATCGGTAATATGCCATGATTATGCTCCAATTCATGTAGAAACATTACTCATATGACGATTGCAATAATTCACACAAAAATAACAAAACAGTGAGTTGTGTAAATATGACATGCTCCAAACTTGCTGAAATGCCAAAACTAATGCCACCAATGGATTATTTGGATTCTTCTAGCCAAAAAATGATATATAATATGTATTTGTTGCTGTATGAAAATGCTTACAATTGCTATATGTCATATCCTTCCTAAAATGGAAATGGACAGAAAACGAATCTGCCAGACCTGGAATGTCCAGATTTTGACTTGCCAGAAATGGAAATGTGCCACTTTCCAGAAATGGAATTTCTGGAAAATGTGAAAACATAAAGAAAAGGAGGGGGTTGTGTGCATGTGTGTATGATAGTAGGTCTCTCGTGCGTGTGTATGACAGTGAGGCCAAGGTGTCAGTGTCACACTGACAAAAATAAATGGCCACAACAAAAATTTGTGAAGCCTCGGACTCGAATCTGGGTCTCCCTAGTGCTGGGCATGAGCGGCGACCAGTTGGGCTACGTGCGTGCTCATGGCATGAAGGAGAGCTCACCTCTTTTGAAACTTGACAAAGGTCAAGCCTTCTTCTCCACTTGCGAAAGGGAGAAGGGGACGGCGCCGGTGAGCGACAGCAGTGAGTAGTGGAGCAGTCGAGCCCCTGCGGGCACGCGGGATTCGCAGGAGAGCGTGTGTGCAGTCACGCGCATGCAAACGGAGTGTTTGGGCGCTCGAGCAGGAGCATGGCTTGGCTCCGGCCATGGCATGGCACGGCAAGGTGAGCGAGCGGCAGGCAGGGGGTGCGGCATGTGTGTGTGTGCGTGACCTAGGGCGTGGCTGAGTGCAGCTAGGGGATCCATAATGGGGTGCTTGAGCTGTTGTTGACAACAAGAACACCACAGAAAAAATACTGCACTTTAGCAAGAGCAGGGCCGCGACAGTGGCACGACGAGGACGAATACTACGGTCAACTAGAGGGCACGAGAAAAGGCTGGGACGAAAAGGGAATTACCTAGCTCACCACATGAAGAAGCACTAAGCTTGGCGGGGCTTCGAGGCGTAGAAGAAGATGTAGGAGACAGGTTGGGGTAGTCGATCCAGAGGCCGTAGACGTGCGTGCGTGGTGGCAGGGGATGAATAGGAACTTGGTGGTCTTTTCCACGGCGGCCGAGTTAGTCGGAGGCGCAACGAGGGGCTATCCCGAGCTCGAGCTCTTGCTCAGCTCGAGCATGGCGGATAGGGCGACAGCGTGGCATGGGCTAGCCTTACCTGGTGGCGGCGAGGGAAGGAGAGGGGTGGAAGGGGTTGAGGGAGGATGGAGCTAGGGCTAGGACATGTTATATAGGAGATAGGGACGTCGGACGGCCGTCAAATCATCGAGCTCGTCGACTTGGCCCCCTAGATGCACGTCGTACAAAGGAAGATGACTCTCTGTCTCTAGGGGGGGCTTGGTGGGCTGAGATGAACAGGTAAGTGCCCAGGTAGGCTGCGGCTGGAAGAGGCCTTGGCTGGGCTGAGGCTGCTGTGATGTAGGGTAGAACCCTAGTGGCCCGATCTTTCACGAAAGGAGCGAATCCCGCGATGAACACGAAGAACACGAGCGGGAAAACGACGGGAATCACGAGGGGAAACACGAGAGAACACTCAAACCGACAAGAATGATCACACATCCGCTAGATCCTCGAAACACAAAGAGAGATACAAGATCCAAAGTCAACAACGGACGATACAAGAGGTAACCGGTTCTTCTCCGTGAGGAGGTCTTGAATCCACAAGGGGATCTTCCCGTGAGGGGTCTTGAATCCAAGGTGGATCTTCTCCATAGAGGGGCCGCGGTCTCTCTCGTGGAGTAGATCCGATATGGATGAGCAATGCTCTATCTCTAAAATGAGCTAAACCAATGCTAACCCTAACTAGGAGGAGGGGGAGTAGTATATATAGTCTAACCCACGAAGGGGTAAGTGGGAAAGAGGGATACATGGGCCTTTGGCCCGACTCTGCATGCACGCAGTCGTCGGATGTCCGGGCTGGGGGCCGGATGTCCGGCTGTTCGCGAGACGCCGGATGTCCGGGGAACGGGCCGGATGTCCGGGGAACGGGCCGGATGTCCGGCCTAGCGGTGGCCGAATCTGTTCTTCTCTAGATAGGCGTCGCCGGATTTTCGGGGTTGGTCGCCAGATGTCCGGGCGTTGCTGAGGCGCCAGATGTCAGGGCTGGCGCCGGATGTCCAGCCGCTGAAGCTCTTGGCCTTCTATTGGTGCAGATCCTGGGCGGCTGCACAGGCGCCGGATGTCCGGCCCTTGGCCCGGATGTCCGGCCGTTGTAGCATCAACAGCTCCGTCTTCTTCCGTCGTCGCTTCCAGGCTTCCCTCGTGGATGGTGTAGTTGTACCTTGGCGCTTGCACTCCTCCTCGTCATCCGTAGTGTTCCGACAATACCTATGCATGCACACGAGTGGAGTGTCAAGTAGTATACCATCCTCGAAGGGGTCAAGTGAGCACGTGTAAAGGAGATGATTCACCTATGGGTATGTGAAGTATATGTCGCACATGTCACTCTCCAAACATACTCTTGACATGGTGATGTCCATAGGATGCTCCGCGTCATCTCCCCTCCCTTGGGAAAGATCCGACCTCGAATCGAAAACCAAATCACCATGGGAAAGAGATGGCTTCATCGTGTAGAAGTGGACGTTCACCAAGTAGTTGTCATCTTAAAGCTCGAAATGGGCACTCTCCAATGTCGCATCGTCTTGTGATTCCTTCAAAAGGAGTAAGGACAACAAACACTTGGAAAAACAAATGTGGTTAACGTTAGTGCAAAACCAAGCATTCAAGAGGTTATTCACCAAACAAGTGTCGGCATCATGCAAAGCATATGGTGTGACAAAGGATTGTGACATGGCATATAAGCACATAAATTGAGCACAACAAAAGATATCATGGGGACAAGCATGTAAATGTGAGGTAGTGATGCAAATATGTTGGATAAGTGAATAAGCATCTACCTCAAGATCATATCAAACATGGTCAAAGCGCTCAATGAAAGGTCTATGGTAGGCATAGGAATCATTCACAACACCAAAAGAAATGAAGTGTCTAAACACATGGGTCAAGTGCAAGACAATCCAAGCATAATGTGCATAGGGTGTAGTGAATATAGTGTGGCACTCAACACAAAAGAAAGAGAAATTGTTCATCATGCATGAGGCAATCAATGAGGCATGGCATATGTGAAGAAATGACATTGTTGCAACCAAACATATGATAGGAGCAAGTAATCCAATAATTGGATGCAACACACAAGAAATATATATATCATGATGCATGTAATGGTGAAAATGACAAGTCGAAGCAAGATCTCTAACATGTGTGCAATCAAGTGGTCCAAGGTGAACAATAAGTCTCATGGTGCAAGCAACACAAGTAGTATGATCCGCCATATCCACACTCAAGAAAGATGTCACCTTGTAGGCGTGTCCTTGTGCGTCCTTCACAATGCGGAAGTACAAGAAAGTGCGATGTAGAATTGTTGTGGTAGAAGGTGGTTCTCTCTCAAGAGCTCGGGTGGTCAACTCATGTGAAGTGGAAGTTGACACGAAGTCCAAGTATCCTACACATGCACACAACAAAAGAAAGAACGTATGCGCATGGTAGATAAACACATCATCCATCATGATGGTTCTGTTTTCTTGCACATAACCATTAGAAGCACAAGTGCATGAATAATATGATGCAACAACGGCAATATTCATGGCACTAGGTATATGGTGCAAAGAGGTAAGACAAGCATGCTTCACAAAAAATATGTCAAAATCTCCAAAATATGCGAGAATTCTATGGGGGCAATCTCATTAGCAAGACTAAAATCATTGGTGCACTCGATACATGGGAAATCATCTAGCATGTAGACGCAACACATGGAGATATATGACAAGAAGTAATAACAATCATGAGAAAAGCATGTAGATGGTTGTCATCAACCGCATGAAATGAGCAAGTATGAATCATCGGTGATGCAACAAGGTAATCACTCATAGTAATCAAGTCATGCAAGCTAGTAGTGCGAAGATGCAACATACCAAAGGAAATCATGGCAATCATGTCATGTGAGCAAATAATAGGCATGGACAATGCACATGACATATCACAAGCACGAACACAAAGCAAGATCATAGTATAATCATAGGCATGGGGCACAAAGCAGACATGACAATAACAAGTGATATCTCCACCAAGCTTGCATATACACATACAAGTATGAGAATCAATCATCATGTGTAATGCAAAGTATGGGTCACAAATGCATGGCAAAGGCATAGTAATGAGCATATCATGCAAAGTGAACATGGCAAGATGGGCATATAATATGTAATGGACAATAACCCATAGCCAGGTGAGAGCCGAGGAGAAGAAATGCACTAAGTCTTTGCGCGAAGAGAGCAGTGGGAAAGACAATCCATGGAATCCCAAGTCATCATTGCTCTCTAGAGCTCATTTTGTGAACTCATGGGATTGCGAGGTTGATAAGAATTCATGGGTACCTACACAAAAGAGACACAAACGAAAGAGATTGTGTGTGTGGTAAATGTACACATCATCCATCATGATGTGTATGTGCACGTGAGAGTTAGCACAAGATAAGCATCGCTCAAAGAAATTTGATGCATGGTATAAGAACATGTCATCCATCATGAAATAATAGTTATTGTGTATAACACGATGGGGACACAAATTGAGAATGCAAGTATATGGCACATCAATAGCATGTTTATTCATGGGAAGCATATGGTGCACACAAGTATTGGGATCATGCAATGAATGGGATGAATCAAAATCTCCTAAAATGTATGAGGAAACTATGGGGGTCTCCTCATGAGCAATATTGGAAAGATCACATGGAGAAAATGGACAACATCCAAAACAATGCATATCCGAAGCTAGGTGTTCATGGCATGGCATATGAGATAAATGATGCAAAGGGAGCATATCAATATCATCACAAGAAAAACAAATGCCAATAACCATGGGCTGGTCATCTATGCCATAAGTGCAAATTGTGTTAATCTTAATGGCATATGCATAGTCACTATGAAGAAATTGCAAATATGACATGTGGTCGATCTCATGCATAGCATATGACAAGTCAAGCGGATTGGAAAACATGATGTGACCGAGAGAATTAGCACAAGAAATCCTATGTAACATGGCATCACAACTAATAGACTCCACATGGAAATCATCATACTCATCATAAATGGGTAAATCATCGCATGGGGAAGTCACACTAGCGTGAAGCATGGAAATAGGTTGATCAACATCATGCAAGCAATCAACATCAAGAATGTCCACTAGTGGGACTAGAGCATCACCTTCACCTATGTTACCTTTGTCATTCCACTCAAGTGGTGTAGGTGAGGTGGGAAAGACCAAATGGTGGTCATCTTCATCTTGATGGAACCATGTGGGGGGTGCATCATATTCCACCATGGCCATCATCTTGTCCAAGGGTAGGACAAAGTCGTCAAGAATCGGCGCGTCATCATAGATGGGACCTAGCACCAAATGAGAAGACACAATAGAGGTAGAGGTCAAGTCGTTAGTGTTGAAAGCGGCCTCACATGACCTATTAACTATCTCACTCTCTCTATGTGGTGGTTCACTCACTCCCACAAAATAGGTGCACTCAATCTCACGTATGGTGGAGTCACTTATCTCACTCAAGTGGTGGGGGTTGTGGCTCTCCTCACATGGGAATTGGGGTAACACATCATATATGTGGCTAGTGGTGAAGTCACTCTCACTCTCAATATGGTGGCAAAAGTCACTCAAGTCATCATACGTCGCCATGGTCGAAGGGAAAATCCCATGCTCAATCATCTCATCGCCATCGCCATGGATGAAGGCCAAAGATGGCACATCATCACTCTCGCCTCCTAAGATGGAAGCATCATCCTTGCTCATCACCATGTCGCTCGCCTCCAAATCATGTTCCTTGATTGGCTCCATAGTCGTAGTCGTCGCTGCACCGTCTTGCAAAAGAGTCATGGAGGACTCGGCATCATCAATTCCACAAAGAGGGATGGCGGTGAAGTCGAACTTGGGAGCACCGTCTTGGAGCTCGTCGGGCTTGGACATGTTGGTGGAACTATCCTCATGCTCGCCTTCTTGGATCTTGATCTTCGAGAAGTGTTCTTGGGTTGGAGAAGCCTTGGCCTTTATGAGTTCTTGTTCCGCCTTTAGAGCACCAATGTAGTTGTCGTCGAGGGACTTGTAGTTCTCGAGGAAGATCTTCTTGGAGATGTTGTTGTGCAATCCCATCATGAAGTGGAACTTCATCGAAATGGGGTTGTCCACGCCAGTTCGTCGCAAGGCTTTCTTCATCTCCTTGAAGTACTCATCGATGGACTTGGATCGTTGGGTGGTGTTCTCCAATTGGCGTAGAAGTTGTTCCATGTAGGTTGGAGGCACGAACTCTCGCTGCAAAGCTCTCTTCGTCTTGCACCAACTCATGTCGTAGGTCTCCGAAGGTGCGTGAAGCCACCATGTGGACACGTAGTCGTGGAAGTTCCTTGTGGCACACTTCACTTGATCTTCGGGAGGAACTTGATGTAGCTTGAGGTAGTCGTCCATCAAACGCTCCCACTCGAGATACTCCTCGGGTTGTAGAGTCCCATAGAAAGGAATCTCATGGTCGATGTCGATGTCATAGGAGCTCATGGAAGTCACGGACTTGAGCTTGGGGAGCTTTCTTGAAGTGCTTGTGGGCGAAGATGCCGTATGTCCGTATGCAAAGATGCCTTGAAATTGCTTGGCGAAGATGCCAAGGGCGATGGTGAAGTCGTTGAGCGGTTGTTGGTGTTGAGCTCTTGACCTTCACGTTCATGGTGGTCATGGTGTCGATGCTGATGTGACCTTGCCGAATATGGTAGCTCGGAGGCATGTGCTCTTGAGTGTCTTCTCGAAGATGAGGAAGACCGCTTGTAGGACTTGATAAGGGCTTTGATCTCCTCCATTTGAGCTTGCATCTTGGCGTCGGTGGAGTTTTGCATGGCATCGAACTCGTCGTTGTTGTTGTAGACCGAAGATGAAATGCCTTGCCTATCCATCACAAGACTCGAGCAAATATGAGTGGGAGAAAGAGAAGAATGAATACCAAATGTACCTTGACCGAAGTTGAAAGTGGATCAATGATCACTCCAATGTGGACAAGGAAATAGCACAATTGGTACCAATTCTTGTCGGTTTCTCACACCTACACAAATAAGGCTTATGGTGGAGCTTGGTGAGGATAGTGGCACAAAAATTTGATGTAAAATGTTTGCGAGAGTCAATAATGTTGAAAGAGATTCACAAATTCGCAAGTGTAACAAGTAGGCCAATAGCAATATGTGGCACACGGGAACACACACACGGATAGATAAATGGGGTCGTGCAACCAAGGATGAGCTCAAAATGTGGAATCCACGGAAAATGCTCTTGTTGCACAACTCTAGAGAGACGCTAGCACAATTGCTCAATAGGCGGATACGACACTTGTGCACAACCTATAGGAGACAAAAATGCAACGACTTCTATCCCAAGTATGCTATGTATATGATGTTCCGGTGGTATGATCCAAGATGATCGGATACGACAATCTTATGCAATGTGGTATGATGCTATGGCACTTGCTTACAAGCTCTTTTTTCACTCTTTTTTCTTTGCTTAAAAGCTTATTCTTTTTTTATGGCCACTTTGCTAAATGCACAAACCAAGATAGCAATTGTGTATATGCGGGAACAATCTTGTGACACAAGGGATGATATGATACCAATATGATATGGTATGTATGCAATGTATGGTGTAGATCACTAATGTGCACAAGTAACATTGCCGGCAATACTCAAGTGGCTAGTCTCGATAGGCAAGTAACGCAAAATGGGCTAGGGGTTAACAATGCAATGGCAAGGGAATATACAATGGAGGGATACCATGATACCAAGATGATATGGAGGTTACCGTCCTTGGCGATGATGAGTGGCGGTGATCTTGATGGAGATACCATCCCTAAGGAGCCGAAACACCAGGAAATGGAAAAACCGCGAACTCAAAATCTCAAATGTCAAATGGTGGTAGCGGGAAAGCGGTGGTGGTTTTTGCGGAAGCCCAATGGGATTGCGGGAACACAATGATGGGTTTTGAGACGCAATGCGGAAGTGGAGGGTAAGGTGGTGGACTATACATGGTTTCGTAGTTGGAAGCACGGTCCCTAAGTAGCCGAAACACCTTAGGAGACACAACTCACAACACAAACAAAATTGGGTTAAGTTGGGGTGGTGGAAGTGTATGGTGGGCAAGCCTATGTGGGAGTTATGGTGGTGGTGGTGGTTGATGAAAAATCAATCGTCCCTAAGTAGCCTAAACACCTTAGGAGACTCAAATCACAACTCACACAACCACTAATTCTATAAGGAACAAAATTGGTTAGGTTGCGGAAGTCGGTGGTGGTTATGCGGAGGTTGTGGTGGAATCCCTAGGCAAAGATGCCAAAGTTCCAAACATTTTATGGAGTCAAATGGTTATGGTAGTATTTTTTTGGAAGGAGGATGTCAAGAGCTTTTCAACCAGCTAAAGAACGCGAAAAACGGACTCCAGATGAATTAGTTATGGACAAAACGGTGAAACGGGGGTGCTGAAATGTACAGGGGCCGAACATCCAGGGGTGGGGGCCGGATATCCGGGGTTGATGTCCAGAACCGTGCGTGTTTTATGCTCCAGGAGCCGGATGTCCGGCTTGGGGCCCGGATGTCCGGCCTGAGACTCGGATGCCCGGCCCGACGATTCCAGATCTCGATTGGGACATCAAAACTCGATTTGGGGGCGGAAATAGATGTACTTGGGGGCAAAATTGATGGGATTTCGTGGATGGAAAGTGGGGAAACTTGGGGATATGCTAGATCCACTCGAAACCAAGCAAACCCATGGATTAAAATCAACAAAACTTCGTCAAACCAACGAATCACAAAAAAATTTGGGGCTATTTTTCGTGGGGATTTTCAAAATTGGGGAAGAACACAACAAAATTAGGCTAGAAAATTACGAGGGGAGGCTCCGAAATCATGATCAATGTGGCTCATGATACCAAGATGATGGTATCAAGAGACAAGTTGGCTTTGACCGAAGATGATGTAGGGTAGAACCCTAGTGGCCCGATCTTTCACGAAAGGAGCGGATCCCGCGATGAACACGAAGAACACGAGGGGGGAAACGACGGGAATCACGAGGGGAAACACGAGAGAACACTCAAACCGACAAGAATGATCACACATCCGCTAGATCCTCGAAACACAAAGAGAGATACAAGATCCAAAGTCAACAACGGACGATACAAGAGGTAACCGGTTCTTCTCCGTGAGGAGGTCTTGAATCCACAAGGGGATCTTCCCGTGAGGGGTCTTGAATCCAAGGTGGATCTTCTCCGTTGAGGGGTCGTGGTCTCTCTCGTGGAGTAGATCCGATATGGATGAGCAATGCTCTATCTCTAAAATGAGCTAAACCAATGCTAACCCTAACTAGGAGAAGGGGGAGTAGTATATATAGTCTAAGCCACAAAGGGGTAAGTGGGAAAGAGGGATACATGGGCCTTTGCCCCGACTCTGCGCGCAGGCAGTCGTCGGATGTCCGGCTGTTCGCGACACGCCGGATGTCGGGGGAACGGGCCGGATGTCCGGCTTGGCGGTGGCCGAATCTGTTCTTCTCTGGATAGGCGTCGCCGGATTTCCGGGGTTGGTCGCCAGATGTCCGGGCGTTGCTGAGACGCCAGATGTCCGGGCTGGCGCTGGATGTCCGACCGCTGAATCTCTTGGCCTTCTATTGGTGCAGATCCTGGGCGGCTGCACAGGCGCCGGATGTCCGGCCCTTGGCCCGGATGTCCGGCCCTTGTAGCATCAACAGCTCCGTCTTCTTTCGTCGTCGCTTCCAGCCTTCCCTCGCGGATGGTGTAGTTGTACCTTGGCGCTTGCACTCTTCCTCCTCGTCTGTAGTGTTCCGACAATATCTATGCATGCACACGAGTGGAGTGTCAAGTAGTATACCATCCTCAAAGGGGTCAAGTGAGCATGTGTAAAGGAGATGATTCACCTTTGGGTATGTGAAGTAGATGTCGCACATGTCACTCGTCAAACAAGCTCTTGACATGGTGATGTCCATAGGATGCTCCGCATCATGCTGGCTGCTGCTACTGCGACTCTTTCTTTTCTATATTTCTTCAATTAGAAATTAAAAGAAAGGCACAGGGGCTAGGAGAGGGATTTGAGAGATGTGAGAATGTCCTCATGCTCCTAGAAATGTGCACTATTATAATAAAATGGTTTTGGAATTTTACAGATAGAAAAATAAATGAAGTCTGAATTTAGTTCAAACATGATGCATTTTTTAACCTAATCAAACAACTCCAAAATGGATGAAATTTGATAGAGAGGGTGTTGGCATGGTGCAAGATTTATTGGCAAATATTGAACAATAATGGAGAAGGGGAAAATGGCACTCGCATCAAGAAAGGAATAAGATGGAATGGGGAGGTGATGATGCATGGGTCAAATGCATAGGCAAGCAACATTACAAACATAGTGCATGGCATAATGAGATGAATACCACAATGCACATGATGAGCATGAAGAACGCAAAATGACAAGATGCACAATACAAGATAACAATGATGAGCACGATAATGCAATAAGTAAACAAACAAAGCAACACAAGATGAAGCCATAAAAGATGGAACCCACATGGAATTAGATCATGACAAAGGTTGGATATATTGCAAGATGGGACCCATCACTCTTGGTGTATTACAACTGTGGACGGTGCGGACATTGCAGTGGGCACCCCGAGCGCGGGCGGTGCGGTTGTTCCGCCCGCCGCTGCGGGAATGGGTGGTGGAGGCACTGGAGACAGTCTCCTTCCACCACCCTCCAGCGAAGACAACAACAATGGCACAGGCAGTGCGGGCACGCAGCTCCCGCCTCTCTAGTGCACCAGCGAGCACTCCATCGGGGCAACACCGTCTGATCGGGCGCGCGCCATGATCATCCCGCTACCGCGACTCTAGCGGAGGCAAGGGAGACGATATGGAAGCACACACCATGCCCATCGCAAGTTGGGCATGACGCGACGCCAAGCGGTGTTGTTGTACATCCACAACAGCGCCCGCACGATAAGACGCCCATCGATCAAGGTGACGATCTTTAGGTGCCACCTCCGCCATGCTAACCTGCCCTCACTCCCGCGGTACAGCGACAAGATCGCAATGGTGCTCCTGCTGGCTCTACGAGTAGTCAAGCAACGTCGCATTCTGCATGCTCCAACATGCCTTCGTCGGCCACGGAGGCAATGGCGCGGGCAAAAATGTTGTTGAACATTCCTCAACCCCAGACAAGATGGATGAGTGGAGAGCCACCATCCAAAGTTTGATTATATTTGTGGAAGTGAACAAGGCCCAGTTAGCAGGGGCCTCACGGTGCCCACAAACAGCACTAGAAGCTCGGGCTGATGGCCGTGTTGCAGGCAGTGCACCGACGGTGCAGTCACCTCCACAGCAACAACCCCGACAGTAGCATCAGTAGTCACGCAGAACCCCAATGAACTATCGAGCCTGACGGCGTGTCAATGGCCTCCTCAGCTCCACGGACACATCAAGATCAACGGTAGGTGTTGCTAGATAGACAAGCAAAAGATGTGAAAGGATCGAGAAGAGGTGTCTAGAGGGGGGTGAATAGACTCCTAACGAAGAAAAGTTGCAGTTTTTATTTTCTTCAAGTTAAGGTAGAGTTTTAGCACAAGTTTAAACATTCACAATACATTTCAAGCAAGCATGACAAGAGTATATGAGCAGTGGAAAGTAAAGCATGCAAGTTGCAAGAAAGTAAAGGGATGGGATTGGAGTGTGCAAACGCAATTAGAGACACGGAGATTTTTGGCGTGGTTCCGATAGGTGGTCCTATCGTACATCCACGTTGATGGAGACTTCAGCCCACAAAGGGTAACGGTTGCGTGAGTCCACGGAGGGCTCCACCCACGAAGGGTCCACGAAGAAGCAACCTTGTCTATCCCACCATGGCCATCGCCCACCAAGGACTTTCCTAACTAGGGTAGATCTTCACGAAGTAGGTGATCTCCTTGCCCATACAAACTCCTTGGTTCAACTCCACAATTTTGTCGGAGGCTCCCAAGTGACACCTAACCAATCTAGGAGACACCACTCTCCAAAAGGTAATAGACGGTGTGTTGATGATGAACTCCTTGCTATTGTGCTTCTAATGATAGTATCCCCAACACTCAACTCTCTCTCACTGATTTGGATTTGTTGGAAAGAAGATTTGAGTGGAAAGCAACTTGGAGAAGGCTAGAGATCAAGATTCATATGGTTGGAATGAAATATCTTGGTCTCAACACATGAGTAGGTGGTTCTCTCTCAGAAAATGTATGTTGGAAGTGTAGGCATGTTCTGATGGCTCTCTCCACGAATGAAGAGTGGGTGGAGGGGTATATATAGCCCCCACACAAAATCTAACCGTTAAACACAAATCACCAAACTCGGTGGGACCGAATCAGAAAACTCGGTCGGATTGATTTAGTTCATAATGTGACCGTTAGGCATTTCGGTGGGACCGATATGATCAACTCGATGGGACCGATGTGCTAGGGTTAGGGTAAAACCTCATCTCAGTTTGACCGATTACACAAACTCGGTGAGACTGATTTTGGAAATAAGCAAAACAGAGAGTTGGTCAAGCAAACTCGGTGGGACCGATTGCATATCTCGGTGGGGCCAAAATTATTGCAATAGGTACAGAGAGTTTGCAAGCCCATCTCGGTGAGACCGAGATCCCATCGGTGAGACCAAATTGATTAGGGTTTGTGGTAGTGGCTATGTAAAGTAAACTCGGTGGCGCTGGATGGATCAAATCGGTGGGGCCGAGTTTGACTTTTGGTTTGGGACATATGTGGATATGATTAAGTGGTTGAGGGCTTTGGAGCATATCACTAAGCACTTTGAGCAAGCAAGCCATTTCCCCTTCTAATAGTATTGGCTTTCCTATGGACTCAATGTGATCTTGGATCATGAAAAGTAAAATGTAGAGCCTTGAGCTTTTGAGCTTGAGACAATCCTTTGTCCTTAGCATCTTGAAGGGGTTCCACATCCTCTTGTCCACGCCACTCCATATGTTGAACTTATTTGAAATATACTCGATAAAAACATTAGTACAACAAGAGATATGTTGACATTAGTTACCAAATCCACCCAGGGAGCACTTGTGCTTTCAATCTCCCCCTTTTTGGTAATTGATGACAACATACAGCAAAGCTTTAGATAGAGATATACAAGAATAGCAGGTAAAGCTTTGGAAAACATGTAACATGCATAGGCTCCCCCTACATGTATGCAATCATGTAACTATGGAATATGAGAGCATGTGAATGCATAGACATGATAGAGCAAGCAATGAGTTACATGTATCTTGGCTATATGCATCAGAGCAAATGATGTGAATATAGGGAATATACCTTCATGTTCATGGGTCCTTCTTGCAAACAATATGTACAGTAGCAAGAAATCATCATGCACATGGGTGTGATGCATATACTTACCTTGTGATCTTGGGGTAGCTTTGGAAGAAATGAACCTGAGTAAAAAAGTTTAGATAACACAGAAACATCTACTAAACAGAGCAAGAACAGCAAACCACAAGGGTACCAAGACTGGGATGACATGTAGGCAATGAGTACTAGGTACTCCTATTGGATATAGACATGTCCCCAAGGATAAAGATATGCAATGAATTCAAAGATTTCCTTCCCTTAGATGTCTTTCTCCCCCTGAATCTTATATTTGATAATGGGAGAATATAGGGACAAGAAAATAAGAGCAAAACAGATCAGAGCACAGAAACATAAGACAGAAGACAAACTAACATGTCTTTCCCCTCTTAAAGACATGTGACTTCTCTCCTCTTGAATACCAAGTATATGGGGTCTCTCTCTCCGTTTGATGCGATTAAGCATTCTCCCACTTTGAATTACTCTCCCCCTTTTGAAGGGAATAAGATTTGTTGTGATCTCTCTCTCCCCCTTTGACATCAATTTCCAAGAAGGGATCTTCTGGATTGTGAGTCAAAATAGGTGATGCGGAGCATCCTATGGACATCACCATGTCAAGAGCCACTTCGTCAAGTGACACGTGTGACATCTACTTCATGCTTACAAAGGTGAATCATCTCCTTTACACGTGTCCACTTGTACCCTTTGAGGATGGTATACTACTTGACCCCTCTCTCGTGTGCATGCATAGGTGTGACCGGAGCTACACGTTCTTCGAGGAGGAACCCAATCGGAAGAGTACAACTACACCATCCACGAGGAGAATGCACGAAAGAAGGAAGCTCACCGAGTCCAAGGAGAAGGACGGGAAGACCGTAAGGAAGACGGAGGCAACAAGATGGAAGAAGAAGCACGGTTCAGAGGACCCCGTGCGCACGGCCCTTTCGGACCCCGTGCGCACGGCCTATCCAGAGAGTTTCTGGATACCCCATGCGCACGAGCCCCAAAAGACCCCGTGCACACGGGCCCCAAAAGACCCCGTGCACACGGGCCCCAAAAGACCCCATGCACACGGGACCTCCGTGCCCACGGGGCTGACTTAGCCCGTGCGCACGGGCCTACCTGCGAGTTGGCCGGGAGATGCCCCTTTTGCCCCTCCACTCGTCCCTCACCACCAACCACCTATATATTTCATCCCTAGGTTATTTGTTGGGATTAGCAAAGGATACGACATGATCCATGTGAGCTTTGGTCCTTGTACCACTCCTCCTCTTGAGAGAGAGAGAGAGACCTCTCCATTGGAGATCAAGACCTCCTATGGAGAAGATCCCTAGTGGATAGATCAAGACCTCCTATGGAGAAGATCCCTAGTGGATAGATCCCCATCATAGGATCACCAAGACCTCATTCCTCATAGGATTGGGATGAACTAGTACCTTGTATCTTTCCTTTGTTGTATTTGAATCATTGTATCTCTCTTTGTGTGATTGGATCTAGCATATGTGTGATTGGATCTAGCATATGTGTGATTGGATCTAGTCAATTGAGTGTTTTCCCTCTTGTGTTCATCTTATTCTTGGGGATTCCCCCTCCAATTCGTGAAAGATCTCCACTTAGGGTTCCACCCTACACCATTTTGGTATCATGAGCCATGGTTTCTCACGAAATTGGAGCCCCCCCTCTTTGTTTTCTAGCCTAGTTTTGTTGATTTCGTCCTAAATTCAAAAATTCCCCACCAAAAATAGCCCCATTTTTTTTGTGATTTGTTGGTTTTGATGATGTTTTGTTGGATTTGATCCATGAATTTTCTTGGTTTCATGTGGATCTAGCTTTCCCCCATCTTTTCCCCACCATCCATCCCCAAAATCTCCCCAATTTTGCCCAAGAAATCTCCAATTTCCGCCACGAAATCATGAAATTTCCGCGCACCCCGTGCCCACGGACCCCAGACCCCATGCGCACGGCCCCCCAAAAACTCTCTGGACACCCCATGACCACGGACCTGTACCGTGTGCACGGGAGCCCGTGCCCACGGGCTCCTACCCCCGTGCGCACGACCCCCCAGGACAACCGCGAGTGCTTCACCGTCTTGCCCATAACTTCAACATCCGGAGTCCGATTTTCGCGTTCTTTAGCTCGTTGAGTAGCTATTGACATCCCCCATCCACCTAGATAGGCTCCAACACCATTTGACTCCATCAAAATTTTGACATTTTGGCATCTTTTCCTAGGCCTTCTGTAACACCGCGGATGTAATTTACCTTATATGTATCCCAACTCTTGTCGTTTCCGGCGCTAAGTTATTTTATTTACCTCGGGTTCGGGTTTTTGTCTCCGTGTGTTGTTGCCTTTATCATGCATCTCATATCATGTCATCATGTGCATTGCATTTGCATACGTGTTCGTCTCATGCATCCGAGCATTTTCCCGGTTGTCCGTTTTGCATTCCGGCGCTCCTATCTCCTCCGGTGGTCCTTTCTACCTCTTTTCGTGTGTGGAGGTTAAACATTTCTGGATTGGACCGAGACTTGCCAAGCGGCCTTGGTTTACTACCGGTAGACCGCCTGTCAAGTTTCGTACCATTTGGACTTCGTTTGATACTTCAACGGTTAACCGAGGGACCGAGAAGGCCTCGTTTGTGTTGCAGCCCAACACCCTTCCAATTTGGCCCAAAACCCACCAAAACCTCTCCCATCGTCTAGAGCATTTGATCACGATCGCGTGGCCGAAAACCGCACTCCATTTGGAGCTTCCTAGCTCCCTCTATGCCTATAAATAGATCCCCTTCCGAAATCATGGGTCTTCTTCCCCCGAAACCCTAGATATCATCTTCTGCCGCGCCGGACATGTCCGCTCCGCGCCGGACGCACCGCCGCTGCCGTCCGCGCCCAACCAGGGGGTGACACGTGGCATCACCTCCGTCCCCGCGCCGCCGGCCCGCCAGGCCCACGGCCGGCCCCCGAAGCCCGCGCGTCGCGCGCCGCCGCCTCCACGCGCCCGCCGCCCCGCGCCGCCGCGCTCCGGCCGGCCACCGCGCGCCGCCCCTCGCCGACCTCGCCGCCGCACCGCCGTGCTCTCTCCGGCGACCTCCCTCGCCCGGGCGGCCTCTCCTTCATCCTCCCCGCCCACTCCGGCCGCCACCGCCCGGCTTCTCCGGCGAGCTCAAGATCCGGCCTTGGTTCGCGCGCCCGTGAGGAACCCTAGATCTGGATTTGGGTTGACTTTCCCCCTGTCCCCTTATTTTTTTCGCAATCTTCATCATGTCGTAACTCCGCATCTATAGCTCCGATTTGCGCGTGTAGTATATCAAAATGTTCGTCTCGAAGAGTACATCATTTCATCTCATTGCATCATTTTCATTTGAGCTTATCTTGATGCCCAAAATGCTGTTGGAAGAGGGCTATGTGATAAACTTGCCAGATCTGTTTCATCAAATAGCTATTTGTCATTTTTGCCATGATTAATGTGTGCATGATATGATCCTGAGATCTACATGTGTTTTGTTATATGCCATGCCATCTTTACAAAGGTGATTACCATGTATTTTTGTGATATTTGTGGTGATTAGCACAAACTTGCAAAGTAGCGTAATCGGTAATGCTGATTTCAGGGAATTAGAATTTCACCAAGTCCTTGTCCTGATTTTGTCGGTATGCCATATGTTCATGTTGTTTCCTAGTGATCCGTGCCTCTTTTGAGGATGATCAGTAAGGATGATTTGTAAACATTGTGGTGTTCTATCCATCCATGTATTTGTTTGCATTTATGGAGCACCCTAGCTTGAGTCAATCGAGCTCTACTTTTGCTATTTCGTGAATCCTGGCAGATTGTTGACTTGTTAGCGATTTTGCCGAGGATGCTGCTATTGATCCGTGCATGCTATGTTGTTGTCCTTTCCATGTCTGGCTTCTATGCCATGTATTCTTGATGGGTGTATGCTTAGTTTTTCATGCCATGCTCTGTAGTGAGTGCATCGAGCTCGTAAACATGCCTACACGTTAACTGTTTTGCATGCTCCAGTTTTTCACTAAGTCTGAGATCTGTTTATGTTTTTGCCATGTTCACATGCTTGCAATTGTATTTTTTGATCCCTTTTGGATCAAGGTCACTAAGGGCCTTTTGTTAAGTGCTTTGAGTAGCTTCATTCCATGCCTTGATTTGCCATGTTAAGTTCCTATAGCATGTAGTTTCCATGCTCTAAAGTGTGCTCCTAATGTTAAATTCCAGACTTGTGTTAATTTCACTAAGTCTGAAACCTGTTACCGTTTGCACTTTTGCCATGCTTGTTTGAACCTGTTAATGGATGAATTAGCCATAGCTCAGTGTTCATCTTTTGTCAAGCATCATGAGTGGATCCCTGCCATGTATTTTGTTGTCATGTTTGAGTGCTGTAGCATATTTATCTTGATGCATTTAGTTGGTCACTTGCTGATTATCGCAGACCGCCATATTTGTTTTGCTTGCCATTTCCAAACCGTGCATCCGATTTCGGTGATCTTTATATCAATTTCAACCGAAATCACCTCACCTTTCCAGTGGAACTCTTGGATTTCCAAGTTGAGGCCAGGTTCAATCATTCCTTGTCCAATCTTGCATATGCATCACATACCGCATCCTGCATATCATACCATGTTTGCATCATGTTGTTTGAGCATTGCACGTGGTTGATTGTGTTCCTTTTGCTTGTTTGTATTGTTTGGGTAGAGCCGGGAGACGAGTTCACGAACGAGGAGCCCATTGAGTTTGCTTACGAGGATCAAGTCAACTCTGACAACTTTGCAGGCAAGATGATCATACCCTCGAAATCACTTCTATCTTTGCTTGCTAGATGCTCGCTCTTTTGCTATGCCTGTGCTATGATGCCTACCACTTGCTTATCATGCCTCCCAAATTGCCATGTCAAACCTCTAACCCACCATGTCCTAGCAAACCGTTGATTGGCTATGTTACCGCTTTGCTCAGCCCCTCTTATAGCGTTGCTAGTTGCAGGTGAAGTTTGGAGATCGTTCCTTGTTAGGAACATTGTTTATTGTTGGGATATAACCATATTATCTTGTTTATCTTAATGCACCTATATACTTGGTAAAGGGTGGAAGGATCAGCCTTTTGCCTAGTGTTTTGTTCCACTCTTGCCTCCCTAGTTTCCGTCATATCGGTGTTATGTTTCCGGATTTTGCGTTCCTTACGCGGTTGGGTTATAATGGGAACCCCTTGACAGTTCGCCTTGAATAAAACTCCTCCAGCAATGCCCAACCTTGGTTTTACCATTTGCCACCTAGCCTCTTTTTCCCTTGGGTTTCCGGAGCCCGAGGGTCATCTTTTTTTACCCCCCCCCCCCGGGCCAGTGCTCCTCTGAGTGTTGGTCCACCTCGTCAGCCGCCGGTGGCCACCAGGGGCAACTCTGGGCTGTCCTACCGGAAGTTTGTACAATCTGAGTGTGCCCTGAGAACGAGATATGGGCAGCTCCTATCGGGATTTGTCGGCACATTCAAGCAGTGTTGCTGGACTTGTTTTACCATTGTCGAGGATGTCTTGTAAAACCAGGATGCCGAGTCTGATCGGAATGTCTCGGGAGACGGAATATCCTTCGTTGACCGTGAGAGCTTGTGATGGGCTAAGTTGGGACTCCCCTGCAGGGATTTGAACTTTCGAAAGCCTTGCCCGCGGTTATGGGTAGATGGGAATTTGTTAATTTCCGGTTGTAGATAACATGAAACTTAACTTAATTAAAATGAATCGACCGCGCGTGTAACCGTGATGGTCTCTTCTCGGCGGAGTCCGGGAAGTGAACACGGTGTTGGAGTAATGCTTGTCGTAGGTTGCTATAGGATCACTTCTTGATCATAGTTCTTCGTTCATGCTTTGCCTTCTCTTCTCGCTCTCTTTTGCGAACAGGATAGCCACCATATATGCTAGTCGCTTGCTGCAGCTCCACATATTACCTTGCCTTACCTATAAGCTTAAATAGCCTTGATCGCGAGGGTGCGAGATTGCCGAGTCCCCGTGACTCACAGTTTACTTCCAAAACCAGATGCAAGGACCGATGATACCGTTCCAGACGATGCGCTTGAGCTCAGGGAGTTCGATGAAGACTCTCGTCGTTACTATGTGTCTTTCCCAGATGATCAGTAGTGGTGCCCAGTTGGGGCGATCGGGGACCGTGTCGCATGTTGGGGTTGATCTTTTATTTTGGTACCGTAGTCAGACCATGAGTGTATTGGATGATTGTAATGTTATTCATGTATTTGTGTGACGCGGTGAGTGTAAGCCAACTATGTATCCTTTCCCCTTTTATTTATTTACATGGGTCGTTGTGAAGATTACCTTACTTGCGACATTGCTTTCAATGCGGTTATGCCTCTAAGTCGTGCTTCGACACGTAGGAGATATAGCCGCATCGAGGGCGTTACTCCTTCCACCATATCATCCCCAAAACCACCATAGCCTTCCGCAACCTAACCCATTTTGCTCCATTTAGCATTTGTGGTTGTTTGAGTGGTGACTTGAGTCTCCTAAGGTGTTTCGGCTACTTAGGGACGGTTGCTTCTTCATCATCCATGACCACCACTTCCACATTGCCATCTCCGCTACCACCATTTGACTTTTGTCCGTGAGATTTTGAGTTCGTGGTTTTTCTATTTCCTAAGGTGTTTCGGCTACTTAGGGACGAGTCTCCATCATCTTGGTATCTACATCAAGAACACCGCCACTCACCATATTCAAGGACGGTAACCTCGACGACACCATTGTACATTCCCCCTTGCAATTGCATTGATAGCCCTAGCCCATTTTGCGTCACTTGCCTATCGAGATAGCCATTTGAGTATTGCCGGCAACGTTACTTGTGCACATTAGTGATCTACACCTCCCATTGCATACATACCATATCATATTGGTATCATACCATCTCGTGTGCCTCAAGTTTGTTCCCGCATATATACAATCGCTATCTTGGTTTGTACATTTCGCAAAGTGGCCATATAAAAAAAGAAGAGAAAGAGCAAAGAGCTTGTAAGCAATAGCCATAGCATCTTACCACATTGCATATAAGATTGTCATATCCGATCATCTTGGATCATCTTGAGAAGAACAACGGGAACATCATACACATAGCATACTTGGGATAGAAAGCTCATACATTTTGCATCTTATAGGTTGTGCACAAGTGTCGTATCCGCCTATTGAGCAATCGTGCTAGCGTCTCTCTTGAGTTGTGCAACACGAGCGTTTTCTGTGGGTTCCACATTTTGTGCTCATTCCTTGGTTGCACGACCCCATTTATCTATCCGTGTGTTTGTTTCCGTGTGCCACATATTGCTATTGGTCTACTTGTTTCACTTGCGAATTTGTGGATCTTTTCCAACATTATTGACTCTTGCTAACATTTTGCATCAAATTTTTGTGCCACTATCCTCACTGAGCTCCACCATAAGCCTTATTTGTGTAGGTGTGAGAATTGACAAGATCTGGTACCAATTGTGCTATTTCCTTGATACATTATTGAGTGATCATTGATCCATTTTCAACATTGGATAAGGTACATTGGTCTAGTTCTTTCCTTTCTTCCACTCATATTTTCACGAGTCTTGTGATGGATAGGCAAGGCATTTCATCTCCGGTCTTCGACAACAACGACGGCGTGAACAACTACATCACCAAAGCGTCCATCTTCGGACTACAACACGAAATGCAAGGCGCACAATCTACCTTGCGAGAACGCCTCGATAACCTCGCCATTGACATTCGCCACTCCGAAGCAAGGAAAAGGGACTACATCGACAACAAGCTTTCCGCACAAAAGGAGGAGCAAGATGCAAGGAAGGAGGAGATTCGGACCTTGTTGATCAACCGTTCTTCCCCTTCATCATCCTCAAGGCGGCGACATTCAAGTCACAAGTCTTCGGAGCGCAAAAATGATGCAAGAGCAAGGCGTCCACGTCCACATCTCCATGGCCACCACCATCACGTTCGTGATCCACATCATCATGAAGGGCAAGTCACCTCCAAGCATTATGTGCACGACGACGACGAACGACATCTACTACGAGCTCAAGTACGACAACGACACCATCAACATGAAGATGCTCGCCAAGAGCAAATGCACAAGTCCCAACAAGCCCTACTTCACGCCAAGTCCAAGCTTCATGAGCATAAGAGAAGACCGCGAGACGAGCACCACCAAGACGGAGTTACGGCTACAACAACCACTTCGGCATCTTCGCCAAGTGCTATCAAGGCATCTTCGCCTTTGGACGTACGGTGATGCGGAGCATCCCACGACCATCCCCATGGATGCCACCTCAACTATCCAAGCTCCGAGTGGACCCATGACAAGGGCTAGGGCACGTGCTATTCAATCCGAGGTGACATCACTCCTACTTGAGTTTTCCCCCTCTTCAAGTGAGACATGGCTACTGCCTAAGTCCGAGATACTATGTGTCATCAGGTACAACGCTCAAGACTCGGAGCCGAGGACTGTAGAAGAAGAGACAGGCGTCAACACTCTGGACAGCCCGGAACCTCCGGCCAGAGCCCGGAACTTCCGGCCACCGGACCTTCCGGCCGACCCGGAGCTTCCGGCCGCCGATGACTTCAACCAGCCCAGGCGTGCCAACTCTCGGGTTAGCCCGGACGGGAGTACAATTTCATTTGGATCTTCTTAAAAGTCAGAACTTGATTAAGGACGATTGGAAAGACGTTGATCTTACTGAATGGAAGATCACAGAACAGTTACAAAATCCAATTCAAAAAGACAGTTCTTCTTGCGGTTTATTTATGGTCAAATTTATGGAATATTTCACCGGATGTACACTATCCTACCCAATTACACAGGTATATATCTTTTATATTTGGTAAAAGCATGTTAATTTTTAAAAATGTACTAATAATTGTTTGTTTTGCACAGGAAATGATTACTTCTTTTAGGTTTAAGTTAGCCAGCATACTATTATGTTGGAAAACAAACACTGCATCAATGACTACAATCGTTGAAGAAAGTGACGATGACAATAAGGGAGATCCTGATGATGTTCAAATATTGGAAAGTGTAGATGATATTAAAAAACAAAACAAAAAATCCCATTATCTGTTGAAAATAAATATAGATCACTAATATCTATTCTTTCTAATATGAGCATGCATGAGTTAACAGGTGCACTCTGTAACTTCATTAAATCAATCAAATACACCGAGATTTTAGAGTAAGTCCTTTCACATTGGTAGTGCAGTTGTACAATATCTTACTTATTTTCTTAATGGTTTATTTACGTAATTTTTACCACTATCAGGAAAGTATGGATCCAAAATTCAAATCCATATCCAATTAGCTTGTCTCTCAGAAAGCTACAAGGAATGCTACAGGATGATTTACCCATGGATCGAGATTGCTTTAATTTGGTCATACGGAAGATTATGTTTGATGACATCCAAACGGCACAAAAAACAAAACAATTGATAACAAAGCATTATGTTGACATGAAATTTTGGGTATGTTTTTATATTCATTATTTATTTTTTTCTATATTCTAATTTTTAATCACCTTTTTAACCAATTATGTTTGTGTTCTAGATGACTACTGATTTTGGACGACACCCAAAATTCCGCAAAAAGTTAGACGTGGAGCAACTAGCAAATTCTGTTCGCAGTTGGCCTGGTATCAAATATAATGTTTCAACATGCAAATCGGTAAGAACACTTCTGTATACTTTAGACCACAAGATTTTTATTGCATCTAATATGTAGCCTATTTCAGATTCATATTCCAATACAATCCAACTGTGATTTCATTCTATTCACATTGGACAAAGATACCAGAACAGTCTACATTTTGGACCCTGCTCCTATTAATCCCATGTACCAATGCAACCCACTCGCAAAATATGTGGAAAAAATTATATGGATTGCCAAACACTTACCGAAAGCAATGTCAAAAGCATGCCCTGGATCTAGATGGAACGAAAATATTCTCCTATGGCATCAAAAAATCCTAGATGATATTCCAGTTTACAACAGGTATTTTTCAAGAGATGAGTACTGTATACTGAGTACTTTTTGTTTTTATTATGTATACAATATTAATTACTAACATATGTATTCTTATATACAAGGGAACTGTCCGGTTATCTTGTTCCCATGTTCATGTCCACATGGGAAGATGAAAGACCACATTTGCCATTTTTAAAGGTAAATATCGCGACCGTACAGATCATAAATATTATAATTATAAATTTGATTCTAATGTCATTCGTTTACAAAAAATTATGGATGTATAGGATGGATATGAACTCAGAAAACTAATTTTGGGCCAACTGCTAACATTCAAGGACATTGAATGTGAAGATAACATGCCTGCCGGTGTACTTGAATTCATCAGTTGTATCAGGAAAATCCAATGTAAAACTGGTATGTAAAATAGTATGATTCGTAAGATTACATAATAAAAAATTAGTTTCACAAGATTGATTACTTAGTTGTGCTAACTCCAATTTGCTCAAACAGGACGTGCATGCTATTTCTAAAAAAAGAAGCTTCTCTATTGGCCAGCATCCCCGGTGGTAGTTTTAGATATCCAGCAAATGAAGGGCGCCTCATAATCCGAGCAGTTGGGTCAATTACATATAGTTGGTTGTAAATGACTTCCAGTTTCTAGCTTATAACGAAATCTAGACATGTACTCTTTAACAATATTCTGTTCATGATGGTGGACATATGTACTGGTTGAAATTATCAAGTTGATTACTGGCAGTTGCGGTGCTCTTATTATTTTATTTCCACAAATATGTTCCCCTCAATCTTCCTGCTGGTTTGTCTGTGCTTCCGCTGGATGATGCTCTGTTTAGGCATTGTGCAAAATAAATATAAGTAAAAGAAGTGCCGGATGAGAATACTGTGATCATTGAACTTTTATTTAAACCCCGCAAAGCTTGTTGCAAATCATCAAGTGTCTACACTTTATGTGAGTTGGTATTTGCAAACTGAATTTTCAGATGATTGGTGGCAAATGAAATGTGTTTGGAAATGATAACGTTTCTTGCTGCCTCAAGGTTCTACGGTTTTGCTAGGAAAGAACCACGTGCACATTAATAACTATGGTACGCAAATTCATTGAAGGTATCGATAAACTCATCCAGGTCGCGCGAGAGAAGAGAATTATTTGTTTAATATTCCCTCTGTAAAGAAATATAAAAGTGTTAGGATCAGTAAAGTAGTATATTTCTTTACAGAGGGAGTACGCTACATGCATGATGGTGCTCAAGATGTGCCTCCATGTATGTGACATGGCTTTAGCTTTAAGATTAGACAAGCTGTTTTTCTTTTCTTTCTGAATGATTGCCCAGGCAAGGGTAGGAGCTCGGCCATTTCATATTGTAATTCTTTTTAGAACTGTCTAGGTAATTTTAACAATGAATGTATTTATTGAAAGCTATATGCATGGCTTTAACTCTTCGGTGAGGTATTCCGTTAAATCAAATGGAACCCTCTTCGATTAATTTTCACTGTCACGTGGTCTTTGACAATGGGATCCTCTCTCTCCCTTTATTACTCCCATCAAGATATGTAGAAGAGGCCCGGGCATCTCACATCTTTTATTTGTAGATGATACTATGTGGAAACAGATTACTAGATCGCACGTGTAAGAGGCAAACAATCTAATATAAAGTACAGTACGTACTACCCAGCTTACGACGCCCAGACAGAAAAAAGTAAAGCAACTTAGAACAAATGTCAAAGCTTACTCAGTTTGGACGCCCAGACAGAAAAAGGTAAATTTATAACAAATCTCAAAACATACCACAAGCTACTGGATTGGACGTGGAAGAGAAAAATACAATCAGAAGCATACACCAACTTAGACTCGGACATGGAAAACATACACCAACTTGGACTCGGACATGGAACCAATCGGGAACCATACACCAACTCGGACTGGCAAAGGTTCTATACTAATATAAATACCCAGCTCTCAGAGATTGAACGCCCAGAGAAAAAAGTGCCACCAGCTTAGTACACGCCAAGCAATCTCCAAGCCACAGCGCCAACCAAAACAAAGGAGCCGTCAAGTATGTTCCTTGTCTCCAGTTTTCGTTCTTCCCAATGAATTCTTGAATCTCACACATGGTATTTGATACTCATCAGTCCTAAAAAAATGCAAAAATCAACCATGAGATGTAGGATTAAGAGAACTGATTTTTACATACATAAATTTTCTTTTTCATAACAAAAGCAATATTACCTATGTTTGATGTCCAGTAAAAAAATACCATGTTTCATGCATCTCACATGCCAGGATGCTCATCCGATACATATTGACTTCACATTCCAGGCCAGTCTAGCAACAAATTATCTTGTATTGCATTAAAAAAATTTCTTTCCATCCTGCAGGAAAACATTTGGACCATAATCACAAATAATGGATGCTAAGGAAAAAAGAAGAAAGAGGGACAGAGAGCGGTATGAACGCATGACCGATGAAGAAAGGCATGAGAAACTCAAAAAACGCCGTGAAGCCTATCAACGAAACAAAGTATCAGGAAAGACACCAGAACAGAAGGCGGCAAAATGTGCACAAGAAAAAAAAAGATATGCAAATATGCAAACAGAAAAGAAGAAAGCAAGAATGGAACAAATTGAAGCTCACCCTCAATTGAAACGCAACACACCATCCAAAGATTCAATAGCAATGGAGAACCCTGAATATCTCGCAACTGAACAGGAGGAGAGCACTTCTACATTTACTGTAAAACACAGGGATCATGTGGCAGCGGGAGAAAGGCAAGCGTTGCTACACCGTCGTAACCGAAGAATTCACAAGAAGACGTAAGCAAGCTATTGCCGTATCATCAAAAGAAGATGAATCCATGACGGAAACCTGCAACGAAAACACTCAGCCTCTAGAGCAGCCACAAGTCATGACTTACGGTAATAATCTCGATTTTATACTTGCATTCCAAGTAAATATAAATCTGTCTGTACAACTAACCATCTATTTTGGACAGACATCCCCTCCTCAATGTTTCCAAGCATCAGAGAAACAGATACACCGACACAATCATTATACAATGATGATCACAGTAAAGTAACTATGTGGAAGGACATCCCCTGCACAATGCTTCCAACAATCAAAGAAGTGCATGCACGAATACAATCACTATGCAATGATGGAATCATATATGAGCAAGAAGAAACCATTAAAGAAATAGATGCGGCAGCAAAATCAATGTGCAACGAGGATCAAGGTAAGGTTATCAATTTCATATATGTTCTTTGGCAATTCAAACTGTATTAAGCATACCTTCACCGGTGAACATGTATTCATCTTCGTCTATATATATATAAAATTTTACAACACAGGTAATGATGGAGTAATATTTGAAGAAGACACAGACGAAGATGAATACATGTTCACCGGTGAAGGTATGCTTAATACAATTAAAATAAATTTGCAACATTACAATACTACTTACTAAATTTAATATGCTGTATATTAAATCAGAGTGGGGCAGAGAAGTGGAAATTGAAATCATAGAAGGCGAGGAAGACCTCAACCCTGATCCATATGATCTTGTCTACGGCAACATACCAACAAGCACAAACGTGCTCGAAAAAGAAGAAGATTGTTGTTTCTGCCATGCAACCAAATTCAAGTATGAAAGTCAGGGATTATGCTGCAAAAAAGGACAGATAAGACTAGCCAATCCAAATACACCACCGGAACTAATGAGGCTTTGGACAAGCAACGACTCTGATGCAAGACATTTTCGGCAAAATATAAGATTTTTCAATGGGCATTTCTCGTTTACTACACTATACTACCAGCTCCACAGAGACACAACAGACATGCGAACGGCCGGTACTTACACCTTTCGAGCACATGGTCAAATATATCACAACATACACTCATTTGGTAATAGTCACTCAGATCCAAAGCATCTGGAACTATATTTCTACGACGATGATCCAAGCTTAGAGCATCGATACCGTCGTTGCCGTGAGGAAATGTACGAGCAAGACAAGCATGTGATTGCAATAATAACAGATATCCTACGCGGTAACCCGTACTCTCAACAGTTTAGGAGTTTGGGACAAGCCCAAAACCTTGAGGACTACAGACTGATCTTGAACCTTGACCAGAGATTGGACCAAAGAACATACAACGAGCCAATCAATTCGGAGGTAGCTGCAGTGTGGATTGAAGGAAATGAAAGAAGAGATACTTATGACAGAAATGTAATATTACATGGGAACAACAACGAAAAAGAGCACATTCGATCATATTACGGGTGCTGTGATCCGTTATCGTATCCTCTATTCTTTCCAAGAGCTGAACTGGGTTGGCATAGGAAAATCCCGAAGAGGGAAACACGAGAGGAAGATATTGGTGCTGAAAATATCAGTAATGACGATGACCCAGGTAAAAAAATTCAAATACTATTAGATAAAAATTCAATTTTCATATACTACCACCTATGCAACTAACTTTTTATGTTGCAATATTTGCACAGATTCGGCCAATGGCCTATGGGTAACGATGAAAGAATACTACTGCTATAAATTCCATACACGACCAGGCATATTCAACCCAATTTTGCATAGCGGACGCCTTTTCCAGCAGTTTGCTGTACATACATACATCAAGATTGAAAGCTCCAGACTGGATTACATCTGGCATAATCAAAAGAAAATAAGGGCTGACCTATACCAAGGCCTTCTAGACAGCATTCAAGCTGGAGAACAGAATGGAGATGCGGTTGGAAAACGGAGAGTACTTGCCTCGTCATTTATTGGAGGACCACGAGATAAACTTCGTCGATATCTCGACGCTATGGCTTTAGTTAGAAAATATGGTAAGCCAGATGTATTCCTAACAATGACCTGCAACCCCAACTGGGAGGAGATAACACGTGAACTAGAGAACGGACAAACAGCACAAGATCGCCCAGACATTGTAGTTCGTGTTTTCAGGGCGAAGCTACAAGAAATGAAGAAGGAACTATTTGAGAAGGGCATTCTTGGAAAGGTTCAGGCATATACATATGTCGTAGAGTTCCAAAAGAGGGGATTACCCCATGCTCACTTTTTGCTCATCATGACTCGAAAATACAAGTAAACATGTCCAGAGCAGTATGACAGAATCATATCCGCAGAGCTCCCTAACAAGCACAAGTACCCAGAACTATACAAGATGGTAATCAAACATATGATGCATGGTCCTTGCGGTGCATTGAACAAATTTTGTCCATGCACAAAGAATCGTCCATCATGCAAGAACAATTATCCAAGACCATTTAACGAAACTACGATTCAAGGCAAGGACTCCTACCCAATATACAGGAGACGCAACGACGGCCGGACTGAAACGGTCCGAAATTGCAAACTAGATAACAGGTGGGTAGTTCCTTACAATCCCTATCTGTTAAGGATGTTCAACTGCCACATAAATGTTGAGATATGCTCAAGCATTAAAGCCGTGAAATACCTCTTCAAGTACATCTACAAGGGTCATGACCGAGCATCCGTATCAGTAACAGACAAAGTAGACGAAGAAGAAATCGACGAGATTAAGCAGTACAGAGACGCCCGGTGGGTGACACCTCCTGAAGCACTGTGGAGAATATATGGCTTCGAACTAAGTAAAATGCACCCACCAGTCTTGCAACTGCAGCTACATCTCCCAAATATGCACATGGTTTCATATCATGGCATGGAAAAATTACAGAATGTTATCGACCGTGAAGACACGGAAAGATCAATGTTGACTGCGTACTTTGAAGCAAACAGATGGTATGCAAAAGCACGAGGCATACTATACAGAGAGTTTCTGGAACATTATACTTGGCAGAGTCAGGGGAAATTTTGGCAACAGAGGAAGCGAGCCGCTGTGTTCCAGGTTGGCAGGATCGTCTCAGCACACCCGGCTGAAGGAGAACGATACTATCTTCGAGTCCTCCTAAACCACGTGACAGGCGCCACCAGCTACGAAGACCTACGAACAGTCGATGGACAAGTAATGCCAACCTTTCGAGAAGCTGCAGAAAAAAAGAGGTCTCATTGAGGCAGATAGCACATTGGATGACTGCATGACAGAAGCGGAGTTGTTTCGGATGCCATCATCGCTACGAAGACTATTTGCGACAATCTTGGTTTTTTGTGAGCCCAGCGACGTACGCAGCCTCTGGAACAAACACCTTGATGCAATGTCAGAGGACTACAACAGAAATTGCAAATGCAAACACACAGTCGAACAGATGGGTCTGAAAAATATAAGAGACATGTTGCACTCAATGGGAAAAGACATAGAATCGTTTCCTCTTCCAAAGATCGACGAACAGCATGAGATGACAGACGACATACCGAGGGAGATCATTGAGGAAACATCCATCGAGGTGGAACCCGAGGACACATCTTTGCATAAGAACCTAAACAAGGAACAGAAGGAGGCCTACGACGAAATCCTAGCAACAATTGACGACCATAGAGGAGGTACATTCTTTGTCGATGGACCTGGAGGCACGGGAAAAACTTTTCTTTACAGGGCTCTCTTAGCCACAATACACGGACAAGGCAAGATTGCTGTAGCGACAGCCACTTCCGGTGTTGCTGCTTCAATAATGCCCGGAGGGAGGACCGCGCACTCGAGGTTCAAGATTCCACTAAAAATAGATGAGGGGGCTGTTTGTGGATTCACAAAACAGAGTGGGACAGCCAAACTACTGAAAGCAGCATCACTAATAATCTGGGATGAAGCATCTATGACCAAGAGGCAGACAGTGGAGGCGCTAGACAGAAGCATGCGGGAGATAATGGACAGGCCAGGACTTCCATTCGGAGGAAAAACAGTCGTATTTGGAGGGGATTTTAGGCAAGTGCTACCTGTTGTCCGAAAGGGAACAAGAGCCCAGATAGTAGATTCATCACACTACGCAAGTCTGTCCTCTGGAATTCAATGCGTCAACTGAAGCTCGTGCGCTACATGAGGGCTCAGAACGACCCGTGGTTCGCAGAATACCTACTACGCATTGGAAACGGAACCGAGGAGACAAATGATGATGGTGAAATACAACTACCTACAAGTATATGTGTGCCAAATAAGACGGATGACAATAGCCTTGATAGACTCATCGACAATGTCTACAAAACGTACAATGCTTCCCTAAAAGATCCAAAGTACATCACGTCAAGAGCAATTCTATCAACAAGGAACGACTCCGTAGACAAAATCAACCTAAAAATGATTGATCGTTTCCAGGGGGAGGAGATGGTGTACCACAGCTTCGATTCGGTAGAAGACGACCCACATAACTACTATCCACCAGAATTCCTAAACACTCTCACCCCAAATGGACTGCCTCCACATATGTTGAAGCTCAAAATTAATTGCCCAATCATACTACTCAGAAACATCGACCCTGCTAATGGACTATGCAACGGCACGAGGTTGGTCGTACGTGGATTTCAAAAAAATACAATTGATGCAGAGATTGTGGTGGGACAACACTCTGGAATGCGAGTTTTCCTGCCCAGGATACCATTATGCCCCTCTGACAATGACATGTTTCCGTTCAGTTTCAAGAGGAAACAGTTTCCAGTCAGACTCAGTTTTGCAATGACAGTAAATAAATCACAAGGCCAGACAATACCAAATGTCGGCATCTACCTGCCTGAACCGGTTTTCTCACATGGTCAACTATATGTCGCACTATCTAGAGCAACCGCGACATCAAACATAAAAGTACTAACAGGTACACATGATGAGAGCAAGCAGAAGAACAAAAAGACCAGCATAGACAACACATACACAAAGGGAGAGAAGAAAAAGAGAAAGAAAAAGACCAGTACAAGCGGGACATATACGAAAAATATTGTCTACAAGGAGGTCCTAACCAAATAGGTAATACAACCTTTCAATTTCTTCTTCAAAATTTCAATTACTACTTGAAAGGATCATCATTTAAAAAACTAAAGTGTTTATATTTCAAATTACATTCTTCATTTTCTAACCTTAAACATACTACTTGGATTCTACAGAAACATTGCAGCCAGATGACAACTTCACAATTAGAATTCAGAACTTCATCGTCTTCAAGGAGACAAGACTCATTTGTGTATATACAAACAATTCATGATTTCATTCTCATGTACAATGTCCTCAAGAAAAAAATCATTCATAGTTTTATTAATCATGTGTCAACCAAACTCATAGATGGTTTTGCTACAACCAACACTTTACTTTCAATTTAATTTGTGATTATATCCAACTCCCAATGCTTATATATATGTGATGTACATAGACTGCTAACCCTGCTCAAACTGAAATACATCTATTTGACATTTAAAAACAACCAGAAAGAATGAATATTCATGCAAAGAGTACCACAAAGTAACAAAACAAATCACAAAGTAACAAAAGGAGAACAGGATCAGATCAAATTATAATTTTTATGTGATTCTAAAACGACCCTAAAGCTAACCTAGACTACTGATAGTTATTTCACATATTAATTATTATCAAACAAATATTAAAACTAAATCTAATCACACGTGCTTAAGTTGGATCAATATTAATAGGGGTAGGGGGGGCTAACACTGCCAATGCCGGTCCCAAGCCCGGAAAAAAGTGGAGGGGCCAAAAACAAATTAACACTGCACCTTAAGATCCCACACAAAGCACGGGCTAGAATTTTATATTATACTGTCGCTCTGGATTGTTGTATCAATCAGACAGATATGAACTTACTCTGTGAAGACAAAGCTGATGCTTTTGTTTGGTATACTAACATTGGTTTAAAATTTGTTCAAACACTACACAGTGTTATTCAGAGCTAGAGCATTAAAAGGAGTTAATGTGCTTGACACATGCAGACGGGCCTGAAGAAACTGGTGGAAGAGAAATGTGTACCTGCTTGAGATGTATCCTCTTAGAAATTACTATTGGATAGTAAACATAAACTGGAACTTCACCAAGCAATTGATTTTGGCACATTGAAGAAAATGCTCAAAACAAATTTGGAGCGGAGAGCCTGCAGATTTGTACCAGAGACAGTTGAACAATCAAAGAGTAAGGTGAGATTACAAAATGTAATTAATTAATCTCCATTGCAATCAGAGTGGGGAACAAAAGAGAGAAGAGGGGAAATGGCACGCATTACCTTTGCAATATTGGAGGCGACGTCACAGAAGCAGCGGGGTCGAGGATGGGTGTGAAGACGAGCTCCCCGTCGCCCTTCTCGAAGAAACTGAGGACGGGGGGCCTCCGGTGGTGGGCGACGAAGCGGCGGCTGAAGGAGGGGGCGGTGGCGACGCCTCCGCGTAGCTTGGAGACGAGGGAGGCGCGGAGGAGCGAGGAGGGAAGCGGGGGGACGCGGAGGAGGATCTCCCCGAGGAGGTCCTCGTCGTCCAGCGGCGCGGCCGTCGGCGGGTGGCGGCAGCGGAGGGCTATCTCGTCGCCGCCGGCCTCGTGGCTCATCTGGATGTGGATGTGGGGCTCGACTGGAGGGAGACGCTTTTTTTTTTAGAATACTGGAGGGAGACGCATAGGAGGGGTGAGGAATACACGGGCTGGCCTCACTTGAAAAGCTCACTGACCCTTGGATTACGGCCCAACAAACATAGAAAAAAAACCTATGCTTTTATAACCCTAAAAAACAATTACCTATGCTTCTTTTGAGGGTGAAAAAAAGATGCCTATGTTTTTTTGTGAGGGTTAAAAAAATGTCTATGCTGATTCATAATGTTAGTGTTTCTCTAGAAGAACTAATGTTACAATTTTCTCTCTAACTATCCAGGAGGACGAGCTCTGCAGAGATCTACGAGGAAGCCGGTATCGGCGTTCTGGGAACGGGGGTCCTCAGACTTGCCTGCCTGCGGCCTGCGGCGTGGCTCAAAGGGGGCCCAGCGCGGCCCATCTTTATCAACACAGACCCAAGACCCTCGCGAGGGGCCAAGCCTCGCGGGACGGACGACACGGAGCTTTCTCAGGCACGGCCTCATCAGGCTGGCTCGCGAGGAGGCGGAGAAATCAAGGCGGGGTACCTCACGAGGTGCCCGTGACGCAAGTCATGACGACCAAGGGTGCCAGGCGGGCGCCAGCCCGCGCAGTGTCCTCCTTTTCTCTTTGGTGCAAAGGGAGCAAGCGCAGGCGAGAGCATCAAGCAAAGGCATCCGTTTCGGTGCAACGAAACCAAGACCAGCCCAACGGCAGGGAGGAATGCATTGTGGAGCCCAAGCCAGCGTCATCACCAGAGTTTTTGGTAGGCGAGGACCAACTTTAGTCAGAATAAGTGTACCCGATGTTCCTCTTCAAAATGGCCAATTGTTGGCGCCCTTCCCGCTCAATATTTGGAAAAAAGCCCAGGGCCTTTGTCTATAAATAGAACTAGCCACCCCCAGATGAGATAAGAGAGAGACCAAGGGGAGAAGAAGAGATCATCAGGAAGAGAGAGAGACCAAGGGGAGAAGAAGAGATCATCAGGAAGAGAAAGAGATCAGATCGGCCAATCCAGAAACAAGCTGGGATTGGATCGAATAGCATCACACACAGAGAGAGAAGGGTGACTGAACTCCTCCTAGCAGTTCATCGCCCCAGCCAAGAACAGACCCTCGCGAGGCTGTTCTTCCTTGTATTGCTCATCATCATCAGCGCAAGAGGCAATCCACCAAACCACACTGGAGTAGGGTATTACACCACAACGGTGGCCCGAACCAGTATAAACCCTGTGTCTCTTGTGTTGTTCTTTCCATAGCTTAGATCTTGGCGAGGCGGTGGGGTGCAGGTAGGTAGAAGGCGAAATCTCCACGCGCACCCCAGTGTTCGAACCTCAAGGGTCCGCCAGAACCCGAAATCCGACATTTGACGCGCCAGGTAGGGGTGCGCCGGAATTCGTCTTCCACCGCCCCGTACTCCTCCGACCATCGCGTCCATGTCTGACGCTCGTCGGGCCCGCACCGAGCGTCGAGCCTCTCTTGCCTCCCGCGTCGCCCAGACGGCTCCCGTCGGCGGGCGTCCTCGCCGTTCCTCGTCACCTGCCGTCAACGCTGCCACCGGCCCGACGGGAAACAAGCAGCAAGCGTCGTCTCAGCACCCGTCCGTGCGGCAAGACGGTCGCACCGCTACTCCCTCGCTCACCCCAGCTGGTTCTTCGTCCCGCGCGCTCCGCGCACCCATGGAGGCTCGAGCTGCGCTCATCCCGGCAAACGAGCTCCTGCGCTACCGTCCCGTCGACGACGTCTACGAAGAGTGGCTCGACCGCGTCGCCTAGCTCGTCCGCGCCGCAGGGGGCTCTCCTGCGCCGTCCGTTCCGCTGCACCGCACCCCGCCCTGCACGGGCGACGAAGCTCCGGGGGCGCCCCAGCCGCCTCCTCCTCAAGAAGGCGCCCAGGCCCCAAGGCGCGTGGCCCCTGGGCGGAACCCGCTCCGTCAGGTGCCAGCGCGGCAAGAGCAGAGCTGCCAAGAAGTCCCTCACCCGCAAGAAGCTACCCGGGCGCTCCCTGCTCCAGCACGTCGCGACCATGCTCCTGCTCCCGCATGTCAAGACCCCGCGCTGCTCCCAGCTGTAGCGCGTGGGGACCTGCAAGACCAAGCTCTCCGTCACCCAAGGCCTCCCGTGGCCACAACAAGCTGCCGTGCCTTCACCACCGAGCTGCGCAGCGTCGCGTGGCCCGGCAAGTTCAAGCCAGACCTGTCTCCTCGTTACGACGGCACGATCGACCCTGCGGAGTTCCTCCAGCTCTATGAGCTGGGCATGGAAGCTGCCAACGGAGATGAGAAGGTCATGGCGAACTGGTTTCCCATGGCGCTCAAGGACGGGGCCCGCACCTGGCTCCTGAACCTACCTCCAGGCACGATCTCCTCCTGGCACGAGATGCACACCCGCTTCATTGCCAACTTCCAAGGTACTCGCGACCGGCCACCCGCCGTGAGCGACATGCACCGCATCAAGCAACAACCCGGAGAGACCCTGCAGAAGTACATCCAGCGCTTCAACAACGCACGCCTCAAGATTCCCAAGGTGACCGAGGAGGCCATCATCTCAGCCTTCTCCGACGGCGTGCGCGACGTCAAGATGAAGGAGGAGCTGGCGATGCATGAAGACCTGTGCACTTCCTTAGAGCTGTTCAACTTGGCGACCAAGTGCGCCAGGGCTGAGGAAGGGCGTCTCTCCCTCCTTGAGCTGCCTCCCGTAGACCCAGAAGTGAAGAAGCCCAAGGCCAAGGATGTGAAGCGCAAGGGGGCTGCCGTGCTCGTGGCAGAACCAGACACCAAGCGGGGCAGAGACCAGCCCGAATCTTCCAAGGGCATTCGGTACTGTGTGTACCACGACCTCCACACCCACAACACCAACAAATGTCAAGAGCTCCGAGCCGTGCGAGAAGGAAGGATCGGCCGTCGTCCCGACCACAGTGACCGGGGCTACGGTCGAGGAGGAGGAAGAAACGCAGGATGCTGGGAAGACCGTTGCCCGCGCCAAGGGTGGCGCGATCGACCTCGCGAGGATTGCTGGCAAGACCTGCCTCGCGAGGGAGACTGGAGGGATCAGCCTCGCGAGGATCGCCCGCAAGGCAACGCAGGCCTCCCTCCACTGCCGCCGCAGCCAAGGAGAAATGAGGACCGCCATCAGGACGAGGGGGTTGGGGGCTTCCAGGAGCTGCGCGCGATCGCCCGCATCCTGGGCGGGGCTCAAGCCCCAGCCTCTCAGCGCATCTTCAAGCAGTTCGCCCGCGAAGTGAATGCAGTCCTCCCGAAGCCCGAAACCACGCGCCCTCTCAGGTGGTCAGCGTGCGCCATCATGTTCAGCTCAGCGGATCAGCTTAAGTGTGCGGCCACGGTCAGAGTCCTCCCGATGCTTTGTTCCCCAATCATCAGCAACGTGCTGGTCACCAGGACCCTCATCGATGGCGGGGCAGGGCTCAACGTCCTGTCCGTGGAAACATTCAACAATCTCCAAGTGCCCTACAACCAGCTTCAGCCAACCAAGCCTTTCTCCAGAGTCACCGACGGCTCCACGGTCCCGATTGGGCAGGTCCGCCTCCCTGTCACCTTCGCAGCGCGCAACAACTACCGCACCGAGCTCATCGACTTCGATGTCGCTCACATTCTCCTGCCGTACAACGCCATCCTTGGGTACCCAGCGCTGGCCAAGTTCATGGCCGTGACTCACCATGGCTACAACGTCCTCAAGATGCCAGGAAGTGGCGGAGTCATCACGGTGCCCTGTGAAGAGAAGGACGCGGTGTGTTCCCTGAAACGAGCCTTTCAGGCCGCATCACTGGAAGACCCGGATCGCGGAAGCAGGAGGCTTTCCGAGGCCACCCCCAAGAAGAAGAAGACATCGTCCGGCCCGGCTCCTCAGGAGGCAAGCCCCTCAGGGCCCGCGCCTGCCCAGGGGGAACCTCCTTCCATCGCATAGGAAAGCGCGCCCGGCGCCCTCCTCAGGCGGGGCTCGGGGGCTCTCCCCTGGAGGGCCACCGACCTGGCCAGGGACACGACGGAGGCGCTTGGGCACCACATGGAGGCGTGTTTCGAAGCACGTTTCCCTCAAGAAGGAGTAAGGCAAGGAGGGCCAGACCCTTAGGAGTTCGTCAGCAAGGCCATTCAGGAGCTACAGGAGTCAAGAGTCACGAGAGGCGGCCGCCGCCTACCAGCTGTGGCCCCCCATCCAGGCGAGGATGGTGGGCTGCGCGTCTGCATTGACATACCAGGGCTCAATCGAGTCGCCTCTCTGGAGCGCCTCTGGCCCTCGCGAGTGGGGCGCTGCGTAGGTCCACCCCACAGCTACGTTCGCATGCCTTACGGCTTGCCGGGCGCGGCTGCCACGTACCGGCGCCTCATGAGGGGCATCATGGAGGCTCAAGAGGCCAGGCGTTCCGCAGCCCTGGCGGAGATGGAGATGGTCCGCGAGGAGCCACCAGCGCCTCCGGAGCCTCCCGAGGCCCCTGGGCCTGGGGGCTCGTGAGGATCGGCTTCCGCAGCCCACCGAGTCTGCTACACCAACGCTGCTTCATCCTCAACATTATCAGGTGACATCTTTCAAGTTTCATTTCTAGCTGGGAGCGCCCCCCAGGGCTGCATTATTCCCAGGCCGCGTGGGTCCGTCCCTGCGGCATGTATCCCTTTTATTTCATGTTGTTAGCTTACTTTGTTGGGGGCGCCCCTCGGGCTGCATCATCCCCAAGTCGCTCGGGCCAGACCCAGCGGCATGTATCCCCTTTCGCGTTTATTTCCGGCTATGCGTTTGACCCACCATGCTTGATTATTTGATGCCGGTCCACGGCACCTCTTCATCTCCATGCCGATCACTTGCACGTTAAAGGGGGGGGTACCTGAGCATCGCGACTCAGGGCTCTTACTGGCTCTCCAGCCCTCACCCTCTGGCCTTGTCCACGGCATCGCGACCTGGCATACCAGCGACGGCTGAGACCAGCTCGAGGGCCGGGACCCGAGGACGTAGAGTGCCGGCTGTAGGATCGAAAGTATGTCTAGAGGGGGGGTGATTAGACTACTTGACCAAATAAAAACTTAACCTTTTCCCAATTTTAGTTCTTGGCAGATTTTAGCTATTTTAGGACAAGTCAAGCAATCATCACATAATTCAAGCAAGCATGCAAAGAGTATATTGGCAGCGGAAAGTAAAGCATGCAACTTGCAAGAGTATAAGGGGAAGGGTTTGGAGAATTCAAACGCTATTGGAGACACGGATGTTTTTCCCGTGGTTCGGATAGGTGGTGCTATCCTACATCCACGTTGATGGAGACTTCAACCCACGAAGGGTAACGGTTGCGTGAGTCCACACAGGGCTCCACCCAAGGGTAACGGTTGCGCGAGTCCATGGAGGGCTCCACCCACGAAGGGTCCATGAAGAAGCAACCACCCACAAAGGGTCCACGAAGAAGCAACCTTGTCTATCCCACCATGGCCAACGCCCACGAAGGACTTGCCTCACTAGCGGTAGATCTTCACGAAGTAGGCGATCTCCTTGCCCTTACAAACTCCTTGGTTCAACTCCACAATCTTGTCGGAGGCTCCCAAGTGACACCTAGCCAATCTAGGAGACACCACTCTCCAAGAAGTAACAAATGGTGTGTAGGTAATGAACTCCTTGCTCTTGTGCTTCAAATGATAGTCTCCCCAACACTCAACTCTCTCTCATAGGATTTGGATTTGGTGGAAAGAAGATTTGAGTGGAAAGCAACTTGGGAAGGCTAGAAATCAAGATTCATATGTAGGAATGGAATGTCTTGATCTCAACACATGAGTAGGTGGTTTTCTCTCAGAACATATGAGTAGGAATGATGTGTGTGTTCTGATGGCTCTCTCATCGAATGAGAAGGAGGTGGAGGGGTATATATAGCCTCCACATCAAAATCCAACCGTTACACAGTTTCCAATCTCGGTGGGACCGAATAAATAAACTCGGTCTGACCGAAAGTAGTAAACCTAGTGACCGTTAGGAATTTCGGTGGGACTGACATGACTCGGTAGGACCGATTCGGTTAGGGTTTGGGCATAACGTAATCTCGGTGAGACCGATTACACAGACTCGGTGAGACCGAGTCTGGTAATTAGCTAACCAGAGAGTTGGTCAGGCAAACTCGGTGGGACCGATTTGCTCTTTCGGTGAGACCGAGTGGAACTCGGTGAGACCGAAAAGTTACAAAGGGGAAACACTGAGTTTACATTGCAATCTCGGTGGGACCGATTCGCTCTTTCGGTGGGACCGAAAAGTTACGAAAGGGAAACAGAGAGTTTGCAACCCCATCTCGGTGGGACCGAGATCCTTATCGGTAGGACCGAATTGCTAGGGTTTGGCAGTGGCTAATGACAATTGAAACTCGGTGGCGCCGGATAGGAAAAATCGGTAGGACCGAGTTTGGCTTAGAGTTTAGGTCAAATGTGGATATGGGAAAGTAGTTGAGGGTTTTGGAGCATATCATTAAGCACATGAAGCAAGAGGCTCATTAAGCAACACCCCATCCCTCCTTGATAGTATTGGCTTTTCCTATGGACTCAATGTGATTTTGGATCACTAAAATATAAAATGAAGAGTCTTGAGCTTTTGAGCTTGAGCCAATCCTTTGTCCTTAACATTTTGAGGGTTCCACTTTCACATCCACGCCATGCCAATCAATGAGCTTTCCTGAAATAATCATCTTGGAATAGTATTAGCTCAATGAGCTATATGTTGTTATGAATTACCAAAACCACCTAGGGATAGTTGCACTTTCAATCTCCCCCTTTTTGGTAATTGATGACAACATATAGATCAAAGCTTTGACAAATGATAATAAGCATGAAATATATCGTCGCTTTGAGAAGTATGTGATAAGTAAGAGCTCCCCCTAAATTTATGCATATATAAAATTTGCTTTGGACTGCAAATGCACAAAGAGTTAGAGTCATGGGTTACTCTTCCGTGTCACATACATCTTGGTGGAGCGCTCAAAATGATAAGAATGAAATACATGCACTCATCACCAAGAATAGTGAATGATCACAAGCGATAGATAGCATGATAATATTTAAGCAAGCATTAAGCAAACACTAAGTGTAGCTTATGATCAAACACATGATCATCGATGTCTCACAAATAATGACATAGTATCAAGCACTCAAAAGCAGAAAAAGGTTCGAAAAGACCACCAAATAAAACAAGAAAGAAAAACACACACACTCTCTCTCGAAGCCTATGATCTATACATCTTCTCCCCCTTTGGCAACAAGTTACCAAAAAGTTCATAGAAAATGCATAGTGGTAAGTCATCGCTCAGGCTTGATCTTCAGGTGGTGGTGGAGTCCGGATCACTCCAAGGACGAAGGCTTCTGTAGATGCTGAAGTAGTCGCTGGAGTTGGAGCTGAGGTAGACGCTGGAGCTGAGGCTGTGGCTGGTGCAGACGTTGTAGCTCTGGTGTCAGCAACTGGCAGTGCAGACGACCTCGGCCTCGTGGCACTCTAGAAAAAGCATGAGTTGTGGTCCTGCCTCTCCTCTCATTCATGTCCTCCTGGAGCTGCTCCACTACAGACTGGACTTCTATTACCTTGACATCCAAGTCATAGAACTTCTGTTCCATGATCCTTTCTAGGCTCTGCTGATTTTTGGTGAGGTTGGCTAGACTTTGCTCAATTCTCAGCGAGGATGCAATCAAGTAACTGAGCTGCTCTTGCTTGGTCTTCAAGAAATAGTCAGATGCCTCCTCTTGAGTAGGCATCCTTGCAGCTTTTTCCTTCTTCGCCTTCTCCTTCTTTGCAAATGCTTATGCAGACGATGGCTCATTCTCTGTCATCACAACTTCATTGTTCTCAAAATCTGGACGGATGGGCAGGTGTTCCTTATCCAAAAGATATATGCCCGTGCCCATCTTGGAGTTGATGAGCTCCTGAATCTGAGGGGCATATCCACAGCTCCTCTTTTGATCTGCAGCTATCCTCTTAATGGTTTCCACAATGAGACTCATGACCTTGAATTTCTAAGGCACGTCAAAGACATGAAGCAGGTTGATCGCGTGACCTCTGATCATCTTGTGATCTCCAGACTTAGGCAACAGAGTGTGCCTTAGTATCCAATTGATAGTAGGCAATCCTGAGAGCAGATAGTGCACTGAGCCAAACTTGAACGTGTCAAGAGCTTCATTGGGGATCTCCTTGTACATGTTGGACATGGAGTTATGGTCCATTTTCTTCTTGGCATAGATGTCCAAGTCCTCATCTTGCTCTTCTGGGGCATTGATGATCTGTGCCCACTCAGCCACTGTAGATTGGTACCTTGTACCCTCAGACATCCAAGTAATCCTGCCATCCGGATAAAAGTGAGCTGTGGAGTAGAACTGCATGATGAGTTCCTCGTTCCACTTTGTGAGCTTCTGCCCAACAAAGTCCTCTACTCCACACGCTCTGAAGCTGTCCTGAACTCCTGGATAGTGCTCTTCATTCTCCCTGATATAGGTCCAGTCGACCCATCTCATGTCACAAACGATTGGCTTCTTGTCAAGCAAAACAGTCTCATAAAAGTCTTGTTGCTCCTTGGTGTGAAATCTATAATCCACGGCAGTCCTTCTCCTAGAAGCATACGGGTCTGCTTCTCTCCACTTCCTTAGCCCTGAGTCTCTCCTGAGCTTCATATCCTCAGCCACAGGATGAGCATCGTTGTGGTCTGGGATCTTGGGCTTGAGCTTCCGAAGGACACTCTCTTCCTCTTCTTCAATAGCTTCAGGCACTGGGGCCTTGTTCTTTTCTGCAGCAGGTATACTCCTTGTGTTTCTCTTTGGAGCTGTCTTAGGCTTAGATGCAGCCTTAGGAGCTTCCTTGGGCTTGGATGCAGCTCCCCCTGACCTTATGGCATCTCCCATAAGTTTGGCTGCCTTGGGTGCTGGTGCAGCAACCTCTTCTTCCTCCTCCTCTTCTACCATGATGGAGGCTCTCCCAAGCACTTTGGCTACAGTCTTCTTTACTCTCTCTTTCCTCTTTTTGCCCTCAGCAGCAATGGGCTCAATGGGAGCAGGTGCAGGCTTCTCGGTTGAGGCTCTAGCCTTTGACATTGGCTGCCTCCCTGCTGGCCTCTTGATTTTCAGGCCTGGCTTTGAGCCTTGAGCTAGCTCAACCCTCTTGGAAGTGGCCTCTTCCTCTGCCACATAGTCTTCATACTCAGAATCAGACGTTCTCTTCTTCCTTTGATGTGTGGCAGCCTTAGGCAGATTGCTGGGTGTGCTCCTGCTGCCATCATCAGAAGAACTTGAGGGGCTAGTGCCCTCACTCATGACAACTTGCCGCTCTGAGAGGTTCTGGCTGTCACTTTGATCAGACATGTTGCAACTGACTGCTGACCCTGTGAATAGATTATAGAAGAGATAGAGTGGATGAGCATCATAAAAAGCAGAGATTTTTGCAAGAGATTAATTCAAAAACTTAGTTTTAGTTTTCCACAGAAAGCATCTCGGATCTACCGATTTTCAAACTCGGTGACACCGAAGCAGTTTTGGCACCAGAACTGGTGAACTCGGTCAGACCGAGTCACAGTTCGGTGGCACTGAGACTGCTAGGGTTTCACAGAATTCCAAAATCGGTCGCACCGATAAGTTATTCTCGGTCAGACCGAGTTTAACTTGTGCAATGGCAAAAGCCAGATCGGTGGGACCGAGTTTTTCAACTCGGTGGGTCCGAGATGGTTTCGGCGGAAACCTAACCCTAAATTTTTTGAATTAAACCTAATCTACGAGCGTTTTGACTGGATAGAAGTTTATCAATCATGGCAAGATACATGATAATCACAATGTGCTGGGAATCAGATTGAGGAATAGCACAATGATCAAGTCCATACCCTAGTTCGGCGTGGACTTGCTACGGCGGCAACGGCGGGGCAGAAATCCGTTGACGGCGGCGAAGACCAGCGACTAGAGGCTGCTGGCGGCGAGGAGACGATCCGGAGACCTCGAGGGCAGAGCAGGCTATCGCGCGGGCGAGGAGGTTTTGGAGAAATTTCCAAAATTCTGCCCGTCACTATATATAGCCCGACCCTGTCGGTGTGACCGAGTGGAACAACTCGGTGGCACCGAGATGCAAAACTATGTACAGTTATTGCAACTCGGTGTGACCGAAAAGTTCAAATCGGTTGCACCGAGATCAAAAACCTAGATCAACTTAATGAACTCGGTAGGACCGAAAATGGAGTATCGGTCAGACCGAGATTCATAAAGAGGTTTTGGAAGTTTAAGTCTATGACGAATCGGGGACTCAGAGCGCTCCTCACACAGAGTGGTTCGAATCTGACTTGATCAAATTTTGTGATGCAGCATGAATAGAGTTTGAGACGAGAAAAGCATAGATAGCTAGAGGAGGTTCTTAGGCATTCTTGTCCATCCACTTGGCAAAAGAAGAAAAAGCCAACCAATCAAAGCAACAAGTGGATGTCCTCGAATGAGTAAAATATGCAATCAGCATGCTCACACAATAAGATAGCAAATGAAATATGTGGCAAAGCATGCACAACCAATTCTAGCATCTATCAAGCAATTTGCGATGACTAGGTCATCTATATATGAGTATATTGACTTAGGAGTCAAGTGAGAACACTTGATCGTAGGTCATACTCATCGTTTAAGCTCAAGTGGGGTTACCACTTTTACATAAAGCATTGTTTTGTTCACATCTTTAGAGTTGCTTTAGCTCAAGTCTTAGAGTAAGGCTCCCCCTAGATGTGATATCCCCCCTAAGAGGGATGAACTAACCTTGGGTTTTGTCGATGATGACTTCATGTAGATATTGAGGATGTGGATGCTCAATGTTGATGTAGATCTCTTGGAGCTATCCTTTTGAGTGAATTGCACTTTCAATACCTACATGGGTTAGTCCCACAAGGAACAACCAAGGATATCCATAGACATAGAGTGATGCACACAAAAGATGATGTCCATGAAAACTTTAGGTTACCTTGTCCCTTGTCTTACCAACAAGAGGGTTTGTGACTCCTTGAACTAGTGCAAGATGTGGAAGTTGATTGCACTTGTTCTTGCCAAAATGATGAGAGTGAAGTATGTTGGCGGAGTCACCCTCGAGAACTCTCTAGTTCTTCTTCTTTTGGATCCACATCATCTTGATGGGAATCCTTGGAGTTGTAGTCGTACTTGATGAAGTGGAACTTGAAGTAGTCTTGGGAATCCACTTGACTAAGGTCTTTGGAGCTTCTTCAAATGCATCAATTTCCTCTTGAAGCTTGCCCTTGCCTTTTTGCTCGTAGTCTTGTGGTGGAAGATCATCTTGAGCTTGTGTCCCTTTGAAAGAAGTATACTTCTCTTGTTGAGGGACAAACTTCGTCTTGGGGTATTGATCTTCTTCCCATTCAACTCCATTGGCATTGAACTTTCGTTCAAAACCAACACCTTGATTCTTCCGGTGCATTCCTTGCTTGCGCACAATTTCCTCGAATTGCTTACTCCCAGCAAGGCTCTTGTACACTCCTTTCTCTATAATTTCCTTCAATAAGCTATTTTCTTGCTCAAGTGTAACTTGGCTAAGAGAATCATTAGTGGAATCAAGAGAACTACTAGAAGCAACAATATTGGATTTAGCATGATCATTGTTACTACTAGAGGAGGAATCTTTCTTGTTAGATTTGACTTGAGGCATGTAAGTGGATAAGAGTAAATGCTTGGCAATGTAAGAAGAACTTTTCTTGCGGAGATCATCATTGATTGCCTTTAAGAACTCATGCTCTTGCTCAAGATTGAGCTTTTCAAAGCGTAGCTTCTCATGAGCCCTTAAAAGTTCTCGATGATCTTCGAAGATAGTGTCATGAGCTAACTTAAGAGTTTTTAGTTCTTTAGTTAGAGCCTCAATCTTCTCCTTATCATTGTCATTCGTTTTATCTTGATTAGCATGATTAATTGGTCTTTCATCATAGTATTCATCACTAGAGTTGTCACCAATCAAATCATCACCTAACAAGTCATCTTCATCACTATTGAAATCAACATACTCGGGGTGTGTTACCTTAGGACCTTTGGCCATGAAGCATCTTCCAATTCCTTCATTTGGTGAGTCAAATATGTCGTAGGAGTTGGATGACACAAGTGCTAGACCGGCAACACCTTCATCTTGAGTATCTTCGGAGTCGGAGTGATAACTTCTCTCTGAGTGGCTGTCGGAGTCGGAGCCGGATACCCATTCACCAACATGAGCTTGATGTCTTCGTCTTGTATAGCTCCTTGATGATTTTTCCTTCCTTTCCGAATCCTTGCTTCTCCGTGAGTATCTTCGTTCATAACGATCATCTCCACTCCTTCTCTCTCTTGGTGGTGATCCTTTGCTTCTTCTTTTTGGAGAATCTTCTCTTCTCTTGTAGGGAGACGTACACTCATTGGAATAGTGTCCGGGTCTTCCACAATTGTAACAGTTTCGCTCTTGACTAGAAGATCTTTTGCCATTGTAGGACCTTGACTTGGAGCTTCTATCTTTGCTTCTACTCTTGTAGAACTTGTTGAAGTTCTTCACCATTAAGCTCAATTCTTCATTGAAGTCTTGTTTCTCACTTGATGATGTAGGGGCTTCACATGAGGCTTTGTAGGCACCACTTGATTTGTTGTGAAGTTCCTCTTTATCCTTAAGTGACATCTCATGAGCAACAATCCTTCCAATCACCTCCGTTGGCTTGAGATCTTTGTAATTGGGCATCATTTGGATCAATGTGCACACGGTATCATATTTTCCATCCAAGGCTCTTAGGATCTTCTTGATGATGAATTTATCGGTCATCTCTTCACTTCCTAAGCCGGCAATCTCATTTGTGATGAGAGCAAGCCTAGAGTACATTTCAGCGACACCTTCACCATCCTTCATCTTGAACTTGTCAAGTTGGCTTTGAAGCACATCCAACTTGGATTCCTTGACGGAGTCGGTACCTTCGTGCATATCAATCAAAGTGTCCCAAATTTCCTTTGCATTCTCAAGGCGGCTGATTTTTTTGAATTCTTCGGGGCACAATCCGTTGAAGAGAATATCACAAGCTTGAGTATTGTATTGCAACATCTTCAACTCATCCGCGGTAGCTTCACGGTTTGGTTCTTTCCCATCAAAGAAGTCACCTTGCAAATCAACACACACAATAGCCCAAACGGCGGGGTTATGTCCAAGAATATGCATTTTCATTTTATGCTTCCAACTAGCAAAATTAGTACCATCAAAGTAAGGACCTCTACGGTGATAATTTCCCTCGCTAGACGCCATACTCTCCTAGGTTGTGAAACCAAGGCTATGACCACCAAAAGCTATGGAGATCAAGCAAATGGAGACCAAAGCTCTGATACCACTTGTAGGATCGAAAGTATGTCTAGAGGGGGGTGATTAGACTATTTGACCAAATAAAAACTTAACCTTTTCCCAATTTTAGTTCTTGGTAGATTTTAGCTATTTTAGGACAAGTCAAGCAATCATCACATAATTCAAGAAAGCATGCAAAGAGTATATTGGCAGCGGAAAGTAAAGCATGCAACTTGCAAGAATATAAGGGGAAGGGTTTGGAGAATTCAAACGCTATTGGAGACACGGATGTTTTTCCCGTGGTTCGGATAGGTGGTGCTATCCTACATCCGCGTTGATGGAGACTTCAACCCACGAAGGGTAACGGTTGCGCGAGTCAACACGGGGCTCCACCCAAGGGCAATGGTTGCACGAGTCCACGGAGGGCTCCACCCACAAAGGGTCCACGAAGAAGCAACCACCCACAAAGGGTCCACGAAGAAGCAACCTTGTCTATCCCACCATGGCCAACGCCCACGAAGGACTTGCCTCACTAGCGGTAGATCTTCACGAAGTAGGCGATCTCCTTGCCCTTACAAACTCCTTGGTTCAACTCCACAATCTTGTCGGAGGCTCCCAAGTGACACCTAGCCAATCTAGGAGACACCACTCTCCAAGGAAGTAACAAATGGTGTTAGGTAATGAACTCCTTGCTCTTGTGCTTCAAATGATAGTCTCCCCAACACTCAACTCTCTCTCATAGGATTTGGATTTGGTGGAAAGAAGATTTGAGTGGAAAGCAACTTGGGAAGGCTAGAGATCAAGATTCATATGGTAGGAATGGAATGTCTTGATCTCAACACATGAGTAGGTGGTTTTCTCTCAGAACATATGAGTAGGAATGATGTGTGTGTTCTGATGGCTCTCTCATCGAATGAGAAGGAGGTGGAGGGGTATATATAGCCTCCACACAAAATCCAACCGTTACACAGTTTTCCAATCTCGGTGGGACCGAATAAATAAACTCGGTCTGACCGAAGTAGTAAACCTAGTGACCGTTAGGAATTTCGGTGGGACTGACATGCAACTCTGTATGACCGATTCAGTTAGGGTTTGGGCATAACGTAATCTCGGTGAGACCGATTACACAGACTCGGTGAGACCGAGTCTGGTAATTAGCTAACCAGAGAGTTGGTCAGGCAAACTCGGTGGGACCGATTTGCTCTTTCGGTGAGACCGAGTGGAACTCGGTGAGACCGAAAAGTTACAAAGGGGAAACACTGAGTTTACATTGCAATCTCGGTGGGACCGATTCGCTCTTTCGGTGGGACCGAAAAGTTACGAAAGGGAAACAGAGAGTTTGCAACCCCATCTCGGTGGGACCGAGATCCTTATCGGTAGGACCGAATTGCTAGGGTTTGGCAGTGGCTAATGACAATTGAAACTCGGTGGCGCCGGATAGGAAAAATCGGTAGGACCGAGTTTGACTTAGAGTTTAGGTCAAATGTGGATATGGGAAAGTAGTTGAGGGTTTTGGAGCATATCATTAAGCACATGAAGCAAGAGGCTCATTAAGCAACACCCCATCCCTCCTTGATAGTATTGGCGTTTCCTATGGACTCAATGTGATCTTGGATCACTAAAATATAAAATGAAGAGTCTTGAGCTTTTAAGCTTGAGCCAATCCTTTGTCCTTAACATTTTGAGGGTTCCACTTTCACATCCACGCAATGCCAATCATTGAGCTTTCCTGAAATAATCATCTTGGAATAGTATTAGCTCAATGAGCTATATGTTGTTATGAATTACCAAAACCACCTAGGGATAGTTGCACTTTCACCGGCATCTAACCAAATTTGCAGGAACACATCACAAGATAAGGCCCAGTGCCAGGCGCAACCCGCCTAGAGGTAGGGCCCCATGAGTCCAGTGCTGGCTCACGGGTGCCCAGATACACCTCGCCAGACCCTACCGTGCCAGCCACGTGTCAGGGCGGGGTTGTACACGCCCCGGGGGCTCCTCACGGAGGGGAGCCCCCTCCCATGTACCAGTGGAAGCACCATGCTCCGCGCTGGCTGATGACACTACCGAGGAGCGGCTATGCTCGTACACATATGGAAGCGCTATACTCCGCACTGGTGATAAACAACTAAGGGTGGCCCCCGGGCCGCATTAACCTCAGGGAGCCCAGAGCTCAGTGTCTAGCCTCATCGTAACGCCTCCCCTCGGGAGTGCCGCGCGAGGGGGCTGGGCACGGGGGCTGCGCCTGGGTCACGCCCAGACGCACGCCACCCAGCCAGGCCCCCCGGGCCTGGTTCGTCGCGCGTCTTTCCCCGAGCGGAGCCAAGGTACGAAGGCCGTTTGAGCATCAAGGGGGACTCCTGAGCATCGCGACTCAGGAGCCTAACTGGTCACGTAGCCCCTCACTCCTTGGTCCCGTCCTGGTTTCCGATCGGGGCTAACGGTGGCTGAGGTATGCGCGGGGCCGGGCTCTGCAGACATAGGACGGTAGATCCACCCACATCTCACCTCCCTACTTGCTGTTCGTGCGCCAAGGGGGACTCCTGAGCATCGCGACTCAGGAGCCTAACTTGTCACGTAGCCCCTTATTCCTTGGTCCCGTCCTGGTTTCCGGTCGGGGCTAACGGCGGCTGAGGTATGCGCGGGGCCGGGCTCTGCCAGCGTAGAACATAAGCAAGTAGGAAGGAAAAGCGCAAATTTCAAGGAATTCAAAAGCAAATATTACAGTCCACACTGTTATCTCAATGCCAAACGCAAGTTTAAATGCCTCCCCGAGGCATGATACATGTGCAGGAATTGAAGGCAGGACAGGAGCCACAACGGAGTCACTTGTCGGCGGCGGAGCAGTGCGGAGTGGCTTCGCCTCATGGAGCAGCAGGGTCGGCAGCGCCTCGCTTCGGCTTGGTGCTGAAGGCCCGGAACTTCCCCAGCAGAGCCTCCGCGCGACCCTTCACGGCCTCGGCAGCGGCAGCGGCATGCTCGCCGCTTGCTGGCTCCAACAGGCTGTCGAGGTCGACGCTGGGATCGCGAAGGTAGATGTGGGCGAGGACCCGCGTCAGCGCTGCAGAAGACAGGACACGCGCCTCGGCCTTGACCGTGGGGCCAAGGCCAAGGGTGACATCTTCAAGAGCGCGAACCAGGAAGGGAAGCAGCTTGGCGGGACCATCCTCGGCGCCAGCCAACGGGCTCTCCAGGCCGCTGTCGTAAAGCGTCCTCAGCGAGGAGCGAGCCTTCGCCTCCATCTCCGCGAAGGCCACGCGGTCCTCGGCAAGAACCTGGGCCTTGTCGTCCAGCTCGACCTTCCTCGCCCCCAACTCCCGCTTCAGCGTGCCTAGGCGGTCACGGCGCCTCCTGAGCTTGGCCTCCCGGCCCTTGACGGCCGCCTCGCGAGTCTTCACGCCTTCTTCCTGCTCTTGGCGAAGGCAGGCCTCTTTCGCGAGCTGTTCCCGCAGGCCTTGCAGCCCGTCCTCCAGCACCTTGCAGCGACCACGGACGTCGACCACCTCCCCCAGGGCTACATCACGAGCAGCCTTCGCCTCAAGGACGGCCTGCCTCTCCTCATCACAAGACGTCGAGGCCTGGACCAGCGCCGCCCGAATCGAAGCGTCGGAGCGAATCCATCCTGAAGCCAGCTCCAAGCGCCCGGCCACTAAGCGAGGGTTAGCGCCAAGAAGATCCTGCCGCAGCCGGTCCAGCTCAACAGCAGCACGATCCAGAACGGCAAGAGGAGTCGGAGAGATAGCAGTCGGTGGAGTAGGAGGAGAAGGCGGCAGCGCGACCACAGCATCCTGAGGCGGAGCCTGCTGCGCCCCAACGGCTGTGGTGGCGGCAGCAGGCAAAGGCACCTCGGGAGTCGCTTGGGCCATGGGGGCTGAGCTCGCCCCAGCCGGCTCAGCTAGGCCTCGCGAGGACGACCGGGCAGGAGAGGCCCGTGCATCATAGTCACCTTCCTTCGCGGGCAGAGGCGCTGCCCTGGATGGAACCTCAGGAGCTCCCTTCGGCTTCTTTGCTGCGGGCGCCAGCCTATCCAACAGATGCGGACGTTAAGCCTCAGCAGCAGAACAAGAAATAAAGACAAGAATCAAGCGCTTACGGGTCGTCGCCAGTGAGCTCAGGCAGCCTCCGACACATTCGGCGAATCCAGGGCAGACGAGTACCAAGCTCCGGCCGGGGACTGACGAGGCGCCATGGCTTCCTAGGTCACGCGGTCGAAGTAGATCTGGAAATTTTGGAGGAAGGAAGGAGAGGCGCAGGAAAGGGGATCTGAGCAGCAACCGGAGAAAGCAAAGAAAGCAAAGCCTAGGCAGATGCCGCTCCTTTATCAACACGTGCGGTTGCTGAGGCGCCCACGTCCAATCAACCGCCACACGGCACCCAAGGCCGCAGGCTGTTAGGGCCCGCGGCGCTTCGCTCTTGCCCTTTCGCCTCCCTGCACGGCCAAGTCCGGGCGCGCCTTGGGCCCGGGGGCTACTGTCGGTGTTCTGGGAACGGGGGTCCCCAGACTTGCCTGCCTGCGGCCTGCGGCGTGGCTCAAAGGGGGCCCAGCGCGGCCCATCTTTATCAACACAAACCCAAGACCCTCGCGAGGGGCCAAGCCTCGCGGGACGGACGACACGGAGCTTCCTCAGGCACGGCCTCATCAGGCTGGCTCGCGAGGAGGCGGAGAAATCAAGGAGGGGTACCTCACGAGGTGCCCGTGACGCAAGCCATGACAACCAAGGGTGCCAGGCGGGCGCCAGGCCGCGCAGTGTCCTCCTTTCCTCTTTGGTGCAAAGGGAGCAAGCGTAGGCGAGAGCATCAAGCAAAGGCACCCGTTTCGGTGCAACGAGACCAAGACCAGCCCAACGGCAGGGAGGAAGTCATTGTGGAGCCCAAGCCAGTGTCACCACCAGAGTCTTTGGCAGGGGAGGACCAACTTTAGTCAGGATAAGTGTACCCGATATTCCCCTTCAAAATGGCCAATTGTTGGCACCCTTCCCGCTCAATATTTGGGAAGAGGCCCAGGGCCTTTGCCTATAAATAGGACTAGCCACCCCTAGATGAGATAAGAGAGAGAGACCAAGGGGAGAAGAAGAGATCATCAGGAAGAGAGAGAGACCAAGGGGAGAAGAAGAGATCATCAGGAAGAGAGAGAGATCAGATCGGCCAATCCAGAAACAAGCTGGGATCGGATCGAGTAGCATCACACAAAGAGAGAGAAGGGTGACTGAACTCCTCCTAACAGTTCATCATCAGCCCAAGAGGCAATCCACCAAACCACACTGGAGTAGGGTATTACACCATAACGGTGGCCCGAACCAGTATAAACCCTGTGTCTCTTGTGTTGTTATTTCCATAGCTTAGATCTTGGCGAGGCAGTGGGGTGCAGGTAGGTAGAAGGCGAAATGTCCGCGCGCACCCTAGTGTTCGAACCTCAAGGGTCTGCCGGAACCCGAAATCCGACAGCCGGCGCTATAATCCATCGAGAAACAAAACCGGCAGAACCACACCCCAGTGAAGGCGAGCCCCGGCATCGGCCGGCGGCGTCGGTGACGCTAGAGCCCTAGACGGGTCTAATGCATCTGTTTTTTTTAAGAAAATACTGCGTCTGGTGCTGTGGAAGTGAGGAGACGGAAAAGCAACAGGAAGTGCTCGTGGGCTGGAACGGCTAGATGGATTTAATTAGGCCTTTACATTTTGTCCAATCACTATTCTAACAGACCGGGAAGACCAAAGTGGGCCTAGCAAATGTAAATATCGCATCGAGCAACCTTTAGGGTACGCTCAAATGTCAAAGTCCAAAATAAAATACTAAGTGTAACCTTATTTCTAACGTTTACAATAATTAATTAAAAAAAGTCTTACATAATGGCATATGGATCAGGTTATATCTAAGTTTTCGTCCGGTGCAACGCACGGGCATTTGTACTAGTAATATAACTAAATTAGTAGTGTGCCAAAATAATTGTGGCAGTGGCCTAATTAGTAATACTAATTTAGGTGCTAACTTGGTTTTAATAAAACTAAAATAAAAGAAACTATAAATGAAAAGAGTAAAGAAATAAAGAAAAACAGAAAAGGAAAAAAAGAAAACAAAACAAAACAAAAGGGGGGGAGGCCCCAACCCCCACCTGGACCTCGACCACCCGATAGGCCCAACCCACCAGCGCCCTCTCGCCCCCCCCCCCCTGTTCACCCGAGCGTGTTGGCCGCTCGAGCATCGTTCATGTTGGGGATACACCACGTGTAGGCCATCCCGTTGTTGCCCGCGTTGGATGAAAGGACCCTCGCCCCCGGATGAACCCTAGCCCCCCTCTTTTCCCCCATTCTGTCTTCCTCTCGCTCGTTCCCTCGATGTGTTCGACATCGAGCACTGTTGCCACCATGGCCATCGCCGCCGCTACGGCCACTAACCTCCCCGCTCCCTAAGAAGACACCTAGGAGCTTTGTCGTGTTCTTCTTCATCCTCTACGCTCACGGGTCGAGGACGAGAGGCCACCACGCCGATGCACGCAACATCATCTCCGTCTGCCTCCACCGCAGCCTCGTCGTCGATCCTCACCATCGCGCCTCCCCGAGGTCCCGAGCTCGTCCTCGACACCCCTCGCAGTGAGCCACGCCCATTCCCCATCCTCCCCCCCTCGGTCTTCCACCGTAGACCACCGTCCACGTTGTCCAAGCTTCGGCCAATGGCCACGGTCACTGCGACTGTGACCATGACCGTGCCCAGCCCCGCGCTCCCGAATTCCCCCTGCCTGTTCTCTACCACGCCCGACCGCACCCGACAGAGCGTGCTCGCGCCCACACTCCCCGCTGCCGCTCTCGCTTGTGCATCCGCCCGCTGCTGCGCTCGCCGGCGCCGCCGCTTAGCTCCACTCCTGCCCTCCGCGCGAGCGCCCGCTCTTGCCCAGACCGGTCGTCGTCTGCATCGCCGTCTCTTCGCTCTCGCACACACCCGCCCGCGCAGCTGCTGCCGCCCATGCTATTCCCTAGAGCTACCCCTCTCCTCATCGGTCGGCCGCCCGTGCTTGCGCTGCCCGCACCTCCATGCTTGCGCCCTAGCCCCGACACCTGCTGTTGTTGCGCTCGGCCGCCCAGCTCCTCCAGCCCGTGCCCGGCCGCAGCCGTCCATGCTCCGCTGCCCCCACTTCGCTCGCCGCCCGCGGCCGCGGCCCCCCAGGTCGGAGTCCCCTCCCCTAGTAGCCTCGAGCGCATGCCCGCAACCCTTCGCCCGTTAGCCCGCGTGCCCGATAGGCCCCCTATGCCTATGACAATTGGGCCCCGCCCTAGAGAACAAAAAAGATTAAAAATATAATATAAAAATGTAATTAATTAACTTAATTAATATGGATTAATTAAACTAATTAAACTTAATGAACCTAAATATCTGATTAAAACTAACTAATCTGTTAGTTAGGGTAATGTGTCTATGACAGACGGGACCCATGTGTCAGTTTAACCAATCAATTGTCAGAGTTGACCACTGACGTCATGCTAACGTCATGATGATGTCATAATTGTATTTTCTAATTTAATTAAATCTATTAATTATGAAAATGAATTTAAACTTTAAAAATTAATATAAAATAATCCGTAGCTCGGATGAAAAAACTTTGTACATGAAAGCTGCTCAGAACGACGAGACGAATCTGAATACACAGCCCGTTCATTCGCAACACATGCCTAACTTAGCGAACACGCAACTTTTCCCCTCCGGTTAGACTGTCCGGAAATGCCAAACACCGGGAATACTTTCCCAGATGTTTCCCCCCTTCGCCAGTATCACCTATTACCGCGTTAGGGCACACCTAGCACCGCTCATTGTCATGTCATGCTTATGTTTGCATTATATTTATTGTTTCTTCCCCCTCTTGTCTTCGGTAGACTACGAGACCGACGTCGCTGCTGCCCCGGTCGACTACGGTGTTGATGACCCCTCCTTCTTGCCAGAGCAACCAGGCAAGCCCCCCCTTGATCAACCTGATATCGCATATTCCTTCTCTCTATTGCTTGCATTAGAGTAGTGTAGCATGTTACTGCTTTTGATTAATCCTATTCTGCTGCATAGCCTATCTTTGCTACTACTGTTGATACCTTTACCTACAATCCTAAATGCTTAGTGTAGCATGCTAGTTTATCATCAGTGGCCCTACATTCCTATCCGTCTGCCATGCTATACTATCGTGCCATGATCACTGGGAGGTGATCACGGGTATATACTTATATACATAATATATGATACATGTGGTGACTAAAGTCGAGTCGGCTCGTAGAGTACCCGCGAGTGATTCAGGGATTGGGGGCTGAAAGGACATTTGTCCCGACGACCCTCTGGCTGGATCTTTATGGCGGAGCGACAGGGCAGGTTGAGACCACCTAGGTGAGAGGTGGGACTGGCCCTGGTCGGCGTTCGTGGTTACATCAATTAACACGCTTAATGAGATCTTGGTATTTGATCTGAGTCTGGCCATTGGCCTATACGCACTAACCAACTACGCGGGAACAGTTATGGGCAGTCGATGTCGTGGTATCAGTCGAAGCCTTCTTGACGTCAGCGACTGAGCAGCACGCGCCGGGTTGGACCGCGTAACGCAACTTCCTTTATAATGGAGGTTGCTAGGTATGCTCACCGGCCGTGTACGCAACGTGCAGGTGTGCAATGGGTGATGCGCCCAGACCCCTGTGCATATGATTTAGACTGGCGTATTGACCTCTCTATTGTGCCTACGTAGGGCTGCGACGTGTTGATCTTACGAGGTTAGGCATGACCCAGGAAAGTGTGTCCAGCCAAAAAGGATCGAGCGTGTTGGGAAATGTGGTGCACCCCTCCAGGGAAGTTTATCTATTCGAATAGCCGTGTCCCTCGGTAAAAGGATGACCCAGAGTTGTACTTCGCCTTATGACAACTAGAACTGGATACTTAATAAAACACACCCTTTCAAGTGCCAGATACAATCCGGTGATCACTCTCTCACATGGCGACAAGGAGAGGATCGCCGGGTAGGATTATGCTATGCGATGATTCCTGGTTAACTTACCATCTACTCTCTTCTACTGCTTCAAGATGGAGGCTGCCAGAAGCGTAGTCTTCGATAGGACTAGCTATCCCCCTCTTATTCTGACATTCTGCAATTCAGTCCATAGATACTACCCATTTCATTGATACCAATGAATATGTAGTGTAGATCCTTGCTTGTGAGTTCTTTGGATGAGTACTCACGGTTGCTTTGCTATTCCCCCCTTCCCAGTTATTGCGATCATATGATGGAGTCTAGGAGCCAGAGGATCCCGAGGATGATTCTACGTGGAGTTCGACTATGAGGAGTAGTTAGGAGGTCCCAGGCAGGAGGCCTTGCCTTTTTATCGTTGCTACTTTTGTGCTAGCCTTCTTAAGGCAAACTTGTTTAAATTATGTCTGTACTCAGATATTATTGCTTCCCCTGACTCTTGTGTATTCGAGCCCTCGAGGCTCCTGGCTTGTAATATGAAGCTTGTATTATTTTAGTTGGTGTCTAGAGTTGTGTTGTGATATCTTCCTGTGAGTCCCTGATCTTGATCGTACACATTTGCATGTGTGATTAGTGTATGGTCAAATCAGGGGCGTCACAATGAGTACACGCCCATGTCTTTTGGTTTGACTAACACCCCTGCCTACTTTATGTGTATGATGAATAAGGTGTTCATGGAGTTCTTGGATAAGTTTGTTGTGGTGTTCATTGATGATATATTGGTGTACTCTAAGAATGGAGAAGAACACAAGGAACATTTGTGCTTGGTTCTCGAGAAGCTCAGGGAACCTCAGCTATATGCCAAGTTCAGCAAATGTGAGTTTTGTTTGAAGGAAGTCGGATTCCTCGGACATGTTATATCAGGGGAAGGTATAACAGTAGACCCCTCCAAGGTACAATCCGTCATCGAATGGATGGCACCCACCTCAGAGGGAGAGATACGCGGTTTCCTTGGACTCGCAGGATATTACCAGAGATTCGTTGAGAATTTTTCCAACATTGTGAAGCCCATGACGGAGTTATTAAAGAAGGACACCAAGTTCAAATGGATAGAGGATTGTGAGGCCTGTTTTCAGGAATTGAAGAAACGTTTGGTTATAGCCCCAGTACTAATTCTTCCGAATATAGGCAAGGATTTCCAAGTATATTGCAATGCTTCACGACAGGGGCTTGGAGGCGTTCTTATGCAATAAGGAAGAGTTTTTTCATATGCCTCACGTCAGCTTCGACCTCATGAGTTGAATTATGCCACGCATGATTTGGATTTAGCAGCCATAGTGCATGCGCTCAAGACCTGGAGACATTTTTTTATCGGAAATCGTTGTGATGTTTACACGGATCATAAAAGTTTGAAGTACATTTTCACGCAGAAGGAGTTGAACCTCAGGCAGAGGAGATGGGTTGGAGCTCATAAAGGATTATGACATGAAACTACATTATCACCCAAGAAAGGCCCATGTTGTGGGAGATGCTTTGAGCCACAAGGGTAATGTAAATACTCTCATAACCGGAGGATTACCTCAGGAGTTAGCCGATGATCTCCGAGAACTTCGCTTGGAGATAGTTCCAAGATGTTTTGTTGCAGCGTTGGAAGTTCATTCCACTTTGTTGGGGAAAATCTGATAATCCTAGAAGATTGATAAGGAAATTGCAGAGATAAAAGAAAAGATGAGTAAAGGAAAGGCCAAAGCTTTTCGTGAGGATGAACATGGAACTTTATGGTTTGAAGATCGCATCTATGTGCCCAATGACCCAGAGATCAGGAAGTTAATTCTTCAGGAGGCTCATGATTCGCCTTACTCGATTCACCCAGGCAACACTAAGATGTATCTGGATTTGAAGGAATGTTTCTGGTGGACAGGTATGAAGAATGATATTGCCGAGTATGCAGCAGTATGTGACATGTGTCAGAGAGTTAAGGTAGAGCATCAGAAACCAACAGGATTACTTCAGCCCTTGCCGATACCCGAATGGAAGTGGGATAAGCTTGGCATGAATTTCATCATCGGATTACCCAGGACTCGTTCAGGATATGACTCCATTTGGGTTGTAGTTGATTGCTTGACCAAAGTGGCTAACTTCATCCCCGTGAAAACCACTTATACGAGTGCTAAGTTGGCCAAGATAAATATGACCAGGATCGTATGTCTGCATGGACTTCCGAGGACCATAGTATCAGATAGGGGAACATGGTTTACTTCGAAGTTTTGGAATCAGTTACACCAAACTTTGGGTACCAGGCTAGAGTTCAGTACAACCTTTCATCCGCAGACAGATGGGCAGACCGAGAGAGTCAATCAGATTCTGGAGGACATGTTGAGAGCTTGTGCGCTAGATTATGGATCTAGTTGGGATGATAATTTGCTTTACGTTGAGTTCTCATATAACAATAGATACCAAGCTAGTTTGAAGATGGCCCCTTTTGAAGCTTTATATGGAAGGAGGTGCAGTACACCATTGACGTGGGATGAAGTTGGTGACCGTCAATTGTTCGGACCAGATTTAATCAGAGAGTCTGAGGAGAAGGTCAAGTTGATTCATGATAGACTCAAGATAGCCTAGTCTAGGCAGAAGATTTATGCCGATACTAAACGCAAGGAGGTAACCTATGAAGTCGAAGACAGAGCATATATTCGTGTGTCGCCACTTCGATGAGTTAAACGGTTTGGAGTCAAAGGAAAGTTGGCGCCACGATTTGTGGGACCATACAGAGTCTTGGAACATATGGGTGAAGTTGCCTACAAGTTGGAATTACCTAAACATTTGTCAGGAGTTCATGATGTGTTTCACGTTTCCTAGTTGAAGAAGTGCCATGCAGAGACGGCCGATATTCCTATGAGAGATACGGTGCCCTAGAAGCAATTCGGTTGGAGAGTGACCTGACTTATGAGGAGAAACCCATCAAGATTCTCGAGTTCACCAACCGAGTTACTCGCATCAAGGTTATTAAGTTTTGCAAGGTTCAGTGGAGTCACCATACCGAGGAGGAATGATGCGGAGCATCCCGAGGTCATCCCCATGGACCTACCATCGTCTCATCAAGTGCCTTGTGGACCCATGACTCGATCACGTGCAAGAGCTCTTGAAACCAAGGTGACATCTCTCCTCTCACAATTCCACTCCGATGAACATGAAGCATGGCTACTACCTCATATGGACACTTTGTGCATACACAGGCACCATTGAGAAGCTAAGGAGCAAGGACAAGAAGAAGAGGAAGATGGACGATAAGATGGAGAAGGAGGGCTGAAGGAAAAGTCCCAGCCACCGGACGTCCGGCGCCTGAAGCCTCAGCCGAACCCCAGCGAGCGGACGTCCGGCCCAGACCGGACGACCGGTGCCCCTGCACCCGAAGCAAACAAGCGGACGTCCGGTCCGGACCGGACGACCGGCGCACCAGCACCCGAGCCAACATCAGCGGAAGTCCGGAGCTACCGGACGTCCGGCACCCCCATCACAGAGCAGAACCAGCGGACGACCGAAGGACATCGGACATCCGGCAGCTCCTAAGACACCGGACGACTGGTCCCCAGCGGACATCCGGTATTTGGCCGCGTCCAGATTCGGGCCCGAGGCCCATGTACCCCTACTTTCGCCCCCATTTGCACTTAGACTATAAATAGACCTGTCCCACCTCCTTTCTAGGGTTAGCATTGGTTTAGCTCATTTTAGAGATAGAGCATTGCTCATCCATATCGGATCTACTCCACGAGATAGACCGCGGCCCCTCTACGGAGAAGATCCACCTTGGATTCAAGACCCCTTTACGGAAGATCCCCTTGTGGATTCAAGACCTCCTCATGGAGAAGAACCGGTTACCGTGTATCGTCCCTAGTTGTCCGTGGATTCGTGTATTGTTCTATGTACTCGAGGATCTAGCCCATGTGTGACTTATTCGTGTCGGTTTAGTGATTTCTTCTTGTGTTTTCCTTCCGTTCTTCCCCGTGTTCTTCGTGTTTTCCCCGGGATCCGCTCCTTTCGTGAAAGATCGGACGATTAGGGTCTCTACCCTACATCATCTTGGTATTTAGAGCAAGGTTGATCACGATTTCGGAGCCCCCTCTTCTTTTTCTAGCTTGATTTTGTTATTTTTCGTCCTAATCCGAAAATCCCCACAAAAATAGCCCCAAATTTTTTTTCTTGTGTTCTGTGAGTTTTGATGATGTTTTGTTGGTTTTGATCCGTGAATTTGTTGTGTTGCAAGTGGATCTAGCCTTCCCCCACCATCTCCACCTCAAAATCCATCCAAAATCCACGAAACCCTAGCAATTTCGCGTTGACCCCGACCCACCGGACGACCGCAACTTACTAGACGTCCGGCGACCCAGGAACCACCGGACGTCCGACCATTACCGGACGACCGGAACCTCTACACCGAGCTGAAAATAGCGGTTTTCCGACCCTACCGGACGTCCGGCGACCGAACATTCGTCCATTTCCGGACGACCGCTACTTTGAAACTGATTTCACTCAAATTTTGTTTCGGCTTCCACCACATCATCTGCTACACCACCACCGACTTCCGCAAACATTGCCAATATCCCAACCCATACCACCACTTACCCGCTACCTACTCCGACGATTTTGCTCGCACTTGGTTTTGAGAATTTGAGTTGCGGTGCCGTATCCTTTTGTGTTTCGGCTATCTAGGTACGGTTCGACATCGACATCACCGCCGCTCATCTTCGCCACGGATGCGTCATCAACAACGACCACCTCGACTACAACTTGGTATTCGTGCCACCATTTTGACACCATACCAGAAGCAAGACAGGTAACCTCATCTTGGTATTGGACATATCACTCTTGCCATCACATTGATAGCCATCATAGCCTTACTCCTTTGCGTTGCTTACCCATCGAGACTAGCCATTGAGTATTGCCGGCAACGAGACTTGTGCACATTAGTGATCATACTTCCCATAGCATACATACATACATCATTGTTGCCTATATTGGTATCATCTCTTGTGTCACAAAGTTGTCATCGCATACTCACTTGCTATTTTGGTTCGTCAAGCATTGCATGAGAAAAGAGCTCAAACATCAAAGAGCCAACCAAGCTTTTAAGCAAAGAGGAAAGATAAGCAAAGACCTTTTAAGCAAGAACCATAGCATCATACAACATTAAGATTGTCATACTCGATCATCTTCGATCATATCATAGCAACACCTTGCATAGAACATATTTGGGATAGAAGTCGTTGCAATTTTGCTAAGTAGTTTGTGCACAAGTTCTTGTATCCGCCTATCGTGCAATCGTGCTAGCGTCTCTCTAGTGTTGTGCAACAAGAGCATTTTTTGTGGATTCCACATTTTGGCTCACCCTTGGTTGCACAACCCCACTTATCTATTTGCGCGTGTGTTTCCATGTACCGTATATGCTTGGTGTACTTGTTACATTGCATCTTGCGAATCTTTTCCAACATTATTGAATCTTACTTACATTCACATTAAAAATTGTGCCACCATCCTAACCAAGCTCCACCATAAGCTTTTACTTATGTAGGTGTGAGAAACCGCCGAGAATACCAATTGGGCTATTTCCTTGTCCTACATTGGAGTGATCATCGATTCACTTTCAACTTCAGTCAAGGTACATTTGGTATTCGTTCTTCTCTTTCTACCACTCACATTCTTCTTGGAATGATGGATAGGCCAAGTACTTCTACCAACCCACTCTTCATGGAGCAAGACGACGACATGAACTCCTTCGTCACAAAGAGTAACCTCTTTGGTGCACAACGTGCTTTGCATCAAGAGCAACAAGCTATGAGTGAACGCATCGACAACCTTGCCGTCGACTTGCGACTTTCCGAGCAACGTACAAGGGACTACTTCGACCACAAGCTCGATGATCACAAGCAAGAGAATGACGCAAGGATGGACGACATTCCCGCTTTGTTGCTCCACCGTTCTTCTTCCACTTCAAGAAGGAGCCGTTCAAGTCACCATTCCGACTTTACCCTCTCTGGCTCAAGTACACCGACATCAAACAATCTTCATCGAGCCGCGCGGACCGACCATCAAGAAAACCTTAATCCACTTTGAGACACCGACTCTCAAGAGCGCCGACGATGTCAAGCCGAAGAAGCCTTTGCGCTAGCTCGAGAATGACAATGACAACACCAACATGAAGAGGAAGAATGCGCGCGTCTACACCAAAATGCACAAGATGCCGAGGCTCAACGTCAAGAACAACAACTCCATGACGCTCAAGAACTTGAGGCGCAACAAGATCTACTCGATGCGAGTCGAGCCGTTGCCGACCAAGGCCGACAAGCCCGTGAAGAAGAGGAAGCACTTCGCGAAGAAATTCATGAACGACGTTTTCAAGCTAGCATGCATCGTCTAGTTCCTCCTCGAGCTCGACGCGCTCCTCCACAAGCTCGCCAAGACCATCAAGTTCATCAAGAGCCGGAAGACAATGGGAATCCTCCGCGACAAGAGCAACACGAGGTTGACAACCCTCTGCGTCAAGAACACCACGAGTTGAACAATCATCTACAACATGGGCGTCATCATCCCTGACCCCAACACAATGAAGAACAACGCTACGGCAAGCTCAAGTTCACCATGCCCAAGTTCAACGAAAACAATGATCCCGAAGAATACCTTTCATGGGCATTGAAAGTTGACAAGATCTTCCGTTTGCACAATTATGAAGAAGAGAAGAAGATCGCGATGGCATCCCTTGAGTTCGCCAAGACTATGTCCTCATTTGGTGGGAACAAATCATAGAGCGCCGCGAGGCAAGAGGTGAACCACCCATCACTACTTGGGCACAAATGAAGGATGTCATGAGAGCACGCTTCGTGCCTACCTACCACAACCGCGACATCTTCAAGAAACTCCAACAACTCAAGCAAGGAACCCAGAGCGTTGAAGAATACTACAAGGACATGGAGATTGCAATGATAAGAGCCAATGTCACGGAAGACGATGAACAAATAATGGCACGCTTCTTGAATGGCCTCAACCATCCCATCAAGAAGATTGCCGACTTCCAACCATACTCAAACCTCATAGAGCTAGTGCACCAAGCCACCAAAGCAGAACGCCAAGTGCAAGATGATTTCAAGTATGCCAAGTTCTCGTCCAAGACCTACGGCTCCTCTTATCAAGCTCCCACGACTTCGGCAACTCCTACCTCAACTAGAGAATTACCAAGTACCGGCGGTCAAGTTCCAAGAAAGCTTCGTCAACTACAAGCCATCCTCCTACGAGCAACTTCAAGCCGATAGCTTCTTCATCATCTACCCTGACCGATGAGACCGTCAAGACGAGTTCCTTTGAGTGTTTCACTTGCAGAGGCCGAGGCCACAAGTTCTACGAGTGCACCAACAAGCGAACCATGGTCTTCAACAACGATGGCACTTATGACTCCATGAGCGAAGGCGAAATGGAAGCCCTCGAGCAAGTCGCCATGCACGGCCAAGTAAACAATAAAGAAGAACAAGTCTTTTGTGATGAAGACTCAAGTCCCGCACTTGTTGTCTCAAAAGTCTTGACCCTCCAACATCACCAAGAAGAAGACCAAAGATGCAACATATTCCACACCAAGGCCGGCATCATTGGACGATCTGTCAAGGTCATCATCGATGGAGGAAGTTGTCATAATCTCGCAAGTGAAGAACTTTGCTCCAAGCTCCAATTGCCAAAGACGAAGCATCCACACCCATACAAAGTGCAATGGCTTAGCGACTCCGGCACTATCCAGGTCGAGCACCGAGTACAAGTCTCCTTCAAGATCGACGCCTACGAAGACAACTTGGAGTGCGACGTTGTCCCAATGACCGTTTGTCATCTTCTCCTTGGACGGCCATGGCAATTCGATAGAGGAGTCATACACAACAGCCTAACGAACCACTACATCTTCAAGATGAAGGGCAAGGAGTACGTCCTCCGTCCAATGTCGCCAAGTCAAGTGATCGCCGACAAGCACGCCACCCATCGTGGAGATCATAGTGAGAGAGCGAGCCACCAAAAAGAGAGTGAGCGCCACAAGCCAAAATTGAGTGCCTCCACGATGAGCGAAAACAAGAACCTATTTCTATTGGCCACCAAACGTGAGATGAGAGAAGTGTGTGAGAACCCATCTAGTATCCTACACTACATCCTCGTGTGCAAGGACAATGCACCACAAACTAACACTTCTTACACTCTTCCTCTAGTGTTGTCTTCTCTTTTGCAGGAATTCCAAGATGTTTCCCCGATGAGCTACCTCCGGGACTACCTCCACTACGAGGCATTGAGCACCGCATCGACATCATCCCCGGAGCACCGCTTCCGAACAACGCTCCCTACCACGTCAAGTTCTTGAGTTACTTTTGGAAGACCTTATGCGCCAAGCTCGGAATCAAGTTACTCTTCTCCACGGCATTCCACCCTCAAACCGACGGCCAAACGAAGGTGACGAACCGTACACTCTCCACTCTACTACGAGTCTTAATCAAGAAGAACATCAAGTAGAGGGAGGAGTACGCCTACAACCGCGCAAGACACTCAACAACCGGCAAGTCTCCTTTCGAGGTCGTTTACGGATTCAACCCATTGTCACCATTGGACATTCTTCCTTTCCCACTCCAAGAGCGCATCAATTTGGACGCAAGTGCGCGTGTGACACATCTCAATACGGTGCATGAAGATACAAGAAACACCATCGAGCGCCAAGTTCAACGCCTTGCGACCAAGCTCAACTTCAACAAGCAACCTATGTTCTTCAACATTGTTGATCGAGTGTAGCTACACCATCGCAAGGACCGCTTCCCACAAGAACGCAAATCCAAGCTTCGACCACGAGCGGATGGACCCTTCAAGGTGCTTGCACGCTACAACGACAACGCTTACAAGATCGACCTCCCGCGTGACAAGTACAACATGAGCGACATCTTCAACGTCAAAGATGTCTCTCCCTTCCATGGTGATGAAGAATTTGATCCGAGGATGGATCTTCCCCAAGGGAGGGGAGATGATGCGGAGCATCCCAAGGTCATCCCCATGGACCTACCATCGTCTCATCAAGTGCCTAGTGGACCCATGACTCGATCACGTGCAAGAGCTCTTGAAACTGAGGTGACATCTCTCCTCTCACAATTCCACTTCGATGAACATGAAGCATGGCTACTACCTCATATCGACACTTTGTGCATAGGCACCATGGAGAAGCTAAGGAGCAAGGACAAGAAGAAGAGGAAGATGGACGAGAAGACGGAGAAGAAGGAGGGCTGAAGGAAAAGTCCCAGCCACCGGACGACCGGCCGGGACCGGACGTCCGGCACCTGAAGCCTCAGCCGAACCCCAGCGAGCGGACGTCCGGCCCAGACCGGACGACCGGTGCCCCTGCACCCGAAGCAAACGAGCGGACATCCGGTCCGGACCGAACGACCGGCGCACCAGCACCCGAGCCAACATCAGCGGAAGTCCGGAGCTACCGGACGCCCAGCACCCCCATCACAGAGCAGAACTAGCGGACGACCGGAGGACACCGGACGTCCGGCAGCTCCTGAGACACCGGACGACCGGTCCCCAGCGGACGTCCGGTACCTGGCTGCGTCCAGATTTGGGCCCGAGGCCCATGTACCCCTACTTTCGCCCCCATTTGCACTTAGACTATAAATAGACCTCTCCCACCTCCTTTCTAGGGTTAGCATTGGTTTAGCTCATTTTAGAGATAGAGAATTGCTCATCCATATCGGATCTACTCCATGAGGGAGACCGTGGCCCCTCTACGGAGAAGATCCACCTTGGATTCAAGACCCCTTTATGGGAAGATCCCCTTGTGGATTCAAGACCTCCTCACGGAGAAGAACCGGTTACCGTGTATCGTCCCTAGTTGTCCATGGATTCGTGTATCGTTCTATGTACTCGAGGATCTAGCCCATGTGTGACTTATTCGTGTCGGTTTAGTGATTTCCTCTTGTGTTTTCCTTCCGTTCTTCCCCGTGTTCTTCGTGTTTTCCCCGGGATCCGCTCCTTTCGTGAAAGATCGGGCGATTAGGGTCTCTACCCTACATCAAGGAAGCCACCTGGGAGCGAGAAGAAGACCTCTGGAAGGACCACCCATACCTTTTTGCTAGCCAATCCGAATCTCGAGGGCGAGATTCATCCTAATGGGGGGTAGGTTTGTAACATCCCAATTTTCAATCTGGATGTTAATTAGATCATTCATATGCATTCATCATTTGAGAATTTGGGAATTCTATTTTATTTGAATTTTGATCCTAGAAACCTTAAGCAACTCAAGGACCAATTGAGAGAGTTGCAGGTTTTCTCAAAAATCCATTTTTGAATTTTCAAAAAATGGCAAATTGGATCAAAAATTATTTATTCAAAATATTTTCCAATAATTTCAAATAAATAAAATAATGAGAGAAGATAATATGACTTCTTCAAAAATAGTAAAGAAATGTTGGAAATTTTATTTTTGAATAAAAATATATTTTATTTGATTTTGTTTACGTGTTTAATTATTTTTATTAGTGCTTTTATTTTATTTTTAGGCATTTAGGTCCAGAAAAATGTTCACCTAGCCCATTTAATTAGGAGGGAATTGTGTGATTTTTTCTGGAATTTTTAAAAGTATTTTTATTAGGTTTTTACTATTTTTCATATTTTCGGAAAATGTTTAAAAAAAACTTTTGGGCCGCCGAACTGGGCCGGAGTGTAACACCCTCGATGCGGCTATAGCTCCCACGTGTCGAGGCACGACTTAGAGACATAACCGCATTGAAAGCAATGTCGCAAGTCAGGCAATCATTACAACATCCCATGTAATACATAATCAAAGGGGGAGATAACATAGTTGGCTTACACTCGCCACATCACATCAGAGTACATAAATAACATTCATCAAACAAACACTCATGGCCCAACTACGGCACCAAAATGGAAAAGAACCCAACATGCGACAAGGCCCTGAATCGAACCCCAACTAGGCACCACTACTGATCATCGGGAAAAGAAACATAATAACGCTGAGAGTCCTCGTCGAACTCCCACTTGAGCTCGTACTCGTCACCTGGAGCGGAATCACCTGGACCTGCATCTGGAATTATAGTATTTGTGAGCCACAAGGACTCAGCAATCTCGCACCCACGCGATCAAGACTATTTAAGCTTATAGGACAGGATAAGGCAAGTATATGTGGAGCTGCAGCAAGCGACTAGCATATATGGTGGCTAACTTATTCGCAAAGGAGAGCGAGAAGAGGAGGCAAAGCGCGAGCGAGAAACTAGAAGGAACAACCCGCGCAAGCATTACTCCAACACCGTGTCCACTTCCCGGACTCCGCCGAGAAGAGGCCATCACGGCAACACATGCAGTTGATTCGTTTTAATTAATTAAGGTTTAAGTTATCTACAACCGGACATTGACAAATTCCCATCTGCCCATAACCGCGGGCACGGCTTTCGAAAGTTCAATCCCTGCAGGGGAGTCCCAACTTAGCCCATGACAAGCTCTCACGGTCAACGAAGGAAAAGACCTCCTCCCAAGACGTTCCGATCAGACTCGGTATCTCGGTAACTCAAGACACTTCGACAGGTTAAAAAAAGACCAGCAACACCGCCCGAATGTGCCGACAAATCCCGATAGGAGCTGCACATATCTCTTTCTCAGGGCACACTCAGATTGTCCTAGGTATGGGTAGGCCAGCCCAGAGTTGCCCCTGGTGGCCACCGGTAGCTGACAGGTGGACCAACACTCAGAGGAGCACTGGCCCGGGGGGGGGGGGTTAAAATAAGATGACCTTTGAGTCTGCAGAACCCAAGGGAAAGAAAAGGCTAGGTGGCAAATGGTAAAACCAAGGTTGGGCATTGCTGGAAAAGCTTTAATCAAGGCGAAATATCAAGGGGTTCCCATTATAACCCAACCGCGTAAGGAACGCAAAATCCGGGAACATAACACCGATATGACGGAAACTAGGGCGGCAAGAGTGGAACAAAACACTAGGCGAGAGGCCGAGCCTTCCACCCTTTACCAAGTATATAGATGCATTAAGATAACATAGCAATATAATGATATCCCAACAAGTAAATAAAAGATGTTCCAACAAGGAACGGCTCCAATCTTCACCTGCAACTAGCAACGCTATAAGAGGGGCTGAGCAAAGCGGTAACATAGCCAATCAACGGTTTGCTAGGACAAGGTGGGTTAAAGGTTCAACCATGGCAATTGGGAGGCTGACAAGCAAAAGGTAGGCATCGTAGCAGTGGCATAGCAAGAGCGAGCAAACTAGCATAGCAAAGATAGTAGTGATTTCGAGGGTATGATCATCTTGCCTGCACAGTTGTCAGAGTTTACTGGATCCTCACAAGCAAACTCAACGGGCTCCTCGGTAGAGAACTCGTCTCCCGGCTCTACCCAACAAGACAAACAAGCAACAAGGATACAATCAATCACGTGCAAGACCAAGCAATATGATGAAATGATGACATGCTATGCGGGATGCGATGCGGGATGCAAAATGCAAGATATGACAGGAAATGCATGAACCTGGCCTCAACTTGGAATTCCAAGGGTGCCACTGGATAGAGGGGATGAAATCGCTTGAAAACGATATAAAGATCGTTGGAATCGGAGTTACGGTTTGGAAATGGCAAGCGTTTTAAGATATGACACCGGTCTGCGATTTACAGCAAGTAGGCATCTAAATGCAACGAAATAAACATGCTACAGCCACCAAACATGAAAACAAAATACATGAAAGTTATGTACACAAGATGGTTAACAAAACACTAGCACTGAGCCATAGGCAAATTCATCCATTAAGAGGTTCAAACAAGCATGGAAAAAATGAATATGCAAAACAGATTCCAGACTTAGTGAAATTAACACTAGCCTGAAATTTCAGATCACGATGCTCTCTTTGGAGCAGCAAAACAACATGATAAATGACCTGAACATGACAAGTAAGAACATGGCATGGAGCTACTCAACAAGCTTAACAAAACACCCAAAGTGACCTGGGGTCAAAAGGGTTCACAAAATACTCTACCGAGCTCACGAACATAGCTCGAACACAATCAGTTTTCAGACTTTGTGAAAACTGAGACATGCAGAAATTATAACTCACGAAGGCATGTAAACGAGCTCGATGCACTCACCACGGTGCAAGTCATGGCAAGGAAAGCATATATCCAGAAAGAAGACACAATATGCTAGCTACACATGGCAAGAACAAAGGCATAGCATGCATGGAACACTAACGGTACCATCGGCAAAATCGCAAACAAGTTGACGATCTGCCCAGATTAACAACGAAGCAAAAGTTGAGCTCGATTGAGTCAACCTAGAGCACTCCATATATGCAAACAAAGACATGGATGGATAGAGCATAACATAAATATCAAAACTCCCTTACTGATCATCCTCAAAAGAGGCACGGATCACTAGGAAACAAGCTGGACATATAGCATCATGAACTAAAATATCCCAGACTTAGTGAAAATCACTAAGTCCCTGAAAACGGATTTCCCGGGTGCCTCACTTTGCAAGCTTGCACAAGTCACCACACACATCCTAAAAATGCATGGGTTGCACCTCTGGAAAGAAGACAAAATGCTTAACAAAACATATGAAGGACTCACAGGCATAGCATGCACACAATAATCATGGCAAAAATGACAAAAGTGCATGATGAACTAACGGATCTGCAATTTAACTCACGAAGCCTCCTTCTAACAGCATTTAGGGCACCAAGATGAACTCAAATGCAAATGATGCAATGGAATGAAATGATGTACATGTCGAGACAAAGATTTTGATATATTATATGCCCAAAACGGAGCTACGGTTCCGGAGATACAAGCAGTCAAAGAATGCATAAAAATATGAAGATTAGGGTTTCGGGGAGAGGTCAACCCGATCCAGATCCAGATCCAGATCGGCACGCGGATCGAGGAACGCCGGGGATCACTGTAGCTGGCCGGAACTTGGCCGCCGGAGACGCGGGAGGAGGCCGGCCGGGGCGGATCTGGTGGTCGCCGGGGCGGTGGCGCCCGGCGCGGTGGCGCGGAGGCCCGCGGGCGGAGGCGGCGGTGGTCCGGCGGCGCTACGAGCGCCGGCCGGCAAGGACGCGCACGGCGGTGCGGCGGCGGCGATGGCGTCCCGCGGCGGCGCCGGTCGCCGGAGGCGCGAAAGGCGGCGGCGCTCGGGGAAAGGAGGTGGCGCGGGGGCGCGGGCTCGCGGGGGCCGTCCCCGGGCCTGGCGGGCCGCGGCGGCGGTGGAGGCGCGACTGCCACGTGGCGAGCCCTCAGTGGCTGCGGGCGGCGGCGGCGGTTGTCCGGGCCGGGACGGACATGTCCGGCTCGGCGCGGGGATTTTTAGGGTTTCGGAGGTGGAAGACGATCCGAAAACGGAGGGGACTTTAAATAGGCATAGAGGGAGTTAGCAGAGTCCAAATGAGGTGCGGTTTTCGCCCACGCGATCATGATCGAACGCTCTAGGACATGGAGTAGAGTTTGGTGGGTTTTTGGGCCAAATTGGAGGGGTGTTGGGCTGCAACACATACGAGGCCTTTTCGGTCCCTCAGTTAACCGTTGAAGTATCAAACGAAGTCCAAATGGTACGAAACTTGACAGGCGGTCTACCGGTAATAAACCAAGGCCGCATGACAAGTCTCAGCCCAATCCGGAAATGTTTGAACCCCACACACGAAAGAAGGCTAGAAATGACCACCGGAGGAGAACGAAGCGCCGGGATGCAAAACGGACAACGGGGAAAATGCTCGAATGCATGAGATGAACATGTATGCAAAAGCAATGCACGTGATGACATGATAAGAGATGCACGAAAAAGAAAAACAACACATGGAGACAAAGACCCGAACCCGAGAAATAAATATAACTTAATGCCGGAAACGGCAAGAGTTGGAGTACAAATAGGGAAAGTCGTATCTGGGGCGTTACAACACTCCACCACTACGAAAAGATCTCGTCCCGAGATCTAGGACTGGAAGAACTCTGGGTACTCAGAACGGAGGTGATCCTCGCGTTCCCAGGTAGCTTCACGGTCGGAATGGTGAGACCACTTGACTTTGAGAAATTTGATTGACTTGTTGCGAGTCTTGCGTTCAGTCTCTTCAAGAATAGCAACTGGGTGCTCACGATAAGAGAGATCTTCTTGGAGCTCAATGTCCTCGAAGTTGACGGTGCGGTCAGGCGTCTTGAAGCACTTTCGAAGCTGAGAGACATGGAACACGTCATGAACATTTGCAAAGTTTGAAGGAAGCTCGAGTTGATAGGCGAGGTCGCCTCTCTTGCTGACAATCTTGAAAGGTCCCACGTATCTAGGGGCAAGCTTCCCTTTGATACCGAAGCGACGAGTACCTTTCATAGGAGAGACGCGGAGGTAAACATGATCTCCGATCTCGAAAGCCAAATCACGGTGCTTACTATCATAGTAGCTCTTCTGGCGGGATTGGGCTGCTTTGAGGTTATCACGAATGACTTTGCACATTTCTTCTGCTTCTGTGATTAAGTCATTACCCAGCAGCTGACGTTCACCGGTTTCAGACCAGTTGAGAGGGGTACGACACTTCCTGCCATACAGAATTTCAAAAGGGGCCTTGCCCGAACTTGCTTGAAAACTGTTGTTATAGGAGAATTCAGCATAATGAAGACAATCCTCCCACTTCATGCCGAAGGAGATCACACAAGCCCTGAGCATATCTTCAAGAATCTGGTTGACACGCTCGACTTGACCGCTTGTTTGAGGATGGAAAGCAGTGCTGAAATGGATGTTGGTGCCCATGGCCTTCTGAAAAGAATCCCAAAACTTGGAGGTAAAGATGCTGCCACGGTCTGAAGATATCACTTGAGGAATACCGTGCAGAGAGACAATGCGAGAGGTATAGAGTTCCGCCAATTGAGCTGCAGTGATCGACTCTTTGATAGGCAGAAAGTGAGCCACTTTGGTGAGCTTGTCGATGACAACAAATATAGCATTATTGCCACGCTTGGACTTTGGAAACCCAGTCACGAAGTCCATTTCAATGTGGTCAAACTTCCACTCTGGAATGGCAAGAGGTTGGAGGAGACCTGCTGGCCTTTGGTGTTCTGCCTTCACTCTTCTGCAGACATCACATTCATTCACGAATTGAGCGATCTCGCGCTTCATTCGAGTCCACCAATAAGCTTGCTTGAGATCCTGATACATCTTCGTACTACCAGGGTGGATGGAGAGGAGAGAGTTGTGAGCCTCATTCATGATCACTTTACGAAGTTCACCTTTGGGCACAACAATACGATCCTCGAAGAAGAGAGTGTCCTTGTCATCAAGGCGGTAGCACTTGTACTTGGACTGACTCTTGGCAATCCCAATCTTCACCTTTTTCACCATAGCATCAAGAAGCTGGGCTTGGCGAATCTGGTCTTCTAAGGTAGGAGAGACTTGAAGGTTGGTGAGGAAACCTTGAGGAACAACTTGCAGATTAAGTTTGCGGAAAGCTTCACAAAGCTCGGGTTGATAAGGCTTGAGAATCAGACTGTTGCAGTAGGCCTTTCTGCTCAAAGCATCAACAATCACATTGGCCTTGCCTGGAGTATACTCAATACTCGGATTGTACTCTTGAATCATTTCGACCCATCGAGTCTGCCTTTGGTTGAGATTAGGCTGGGTGAAGATGTACTTGAGACTCTTGTGATCAGTGAAAATGTCCACTTTTCTTCCCAATAGAAGATGTCTCCAAGTCAAAAGGGCATGCACAACTGCCGCCAACTCGAGATCATGAGTGGGGTAGTTCTTCTCATTAGGCTTCAACTGGCGAGAGGTATAAGCAACAACTTTATTCTCTTGCATCAATACAGCACCGAGACCTTGGAGAGAGGCATCACAAAAGACCTCGTACGGCTTGGTTTCATCAGGCGGAGTCAGAACTAGAGCAGTGATCAATTTCTCTTTCAAAGTGTTGAAAGCAAAATCACATTCTGGAGACCAAACATACTTGACATGCTTCTGAAGAAGATTTGAGAGAGGCTTCGCGATCTTGGAAAAGTTTTCAACGAATCTTAGGCAATAGCTTGCGAGACCGAGAAAACTGCGGAGTTGCTTCACATTCTGAGGAGGTTCCCAATTCACAATTGCAGACACCTTCTCAGGATTCACGGAAATGCCCTTGGCAGAGATGATATGACCAAGATAAAGAACCTCATCGAGCCAAAATTCACACTTAGAGAACTTGGCGTAGAACTGATGTTCCCTGAGCTTGTCAAGAACCAAACGCAAGTGCTTGGCATGATCTTCCTTGTTCTTCGAGAAAACCAGAATGTCATCGAGATAGACCAAAACGAAGTCATTGGTGTAGGCGTTGAAGATGAAATTCATCATGCGAGAGAACGTCGGAGGAGCGTTGGCGAGGCCAAAAGACATGACGGTGTATTCATATGAACCAAAGCTTGTTCTGAACGCCGTCTTGGGAATATCTTCTTCACGAATGCGAATCTGATGATAACCCATACGGAGATCAAGCTTGGAGAATACTTGAGCACCCTTGAGTTGTTCGAACAGCTCATTGATGTTGGGAAGTGGGTATTTGTTCTTGATGGTCTTCTTATTCACTGGACGGTAATCAACACAAAGTCGACTCGATCCATCCTTCTTCTTCACAAAAAGAACACCACAACCCCACGGAGAAGTACTAGGCCGGATGAGACCCAATCTTTCTTGCTCATCGAGTTGTTTCTTCAACTCCTTCAACTCTTCGGGGCCGAGCTTGTAGGGACGTTTGCACACAGGTTCCGTACCGGGCTCAAGTTCAATAACAAATTCAACCGGCCGGTTTGGAGGCATCCCTGGGAGTTCTTCTGGAAAAATGTCTTGATACTCACAAACAACCGGAATCTGCGAAATAGCATCCAATTCACCCTTCTCATTGAGAGAAAACAACCGGATGGTATTATCCCGAGCGGCAAAGACAATGACATCCTCAGACGAATGAGTCAGTTGAATCTGCCTGGCTGCACAATCAAGCTGAGTTTTATGCTTAGAGAGCCAGTCCATCCCGAGAATAAGATCAATATCCGAGTCACCGAGAACCGTAGGAGAAGCAAGAAACTTGAACTCGCCCATCGTGATAGAAACATCCGGAACGATGGAGTTAGCCTGCATGCGCTTGCCGGGAGAGACAACTGCTAAAGGACTAGGCAAAACTTGTGAAACCAATTCATGCCTATTAGTAAACAGTCTCGAGATGAAGCAATGCGATGCACCAGTGTCAAAAAGAACATTTGCAGGAATATCATTAACAGGAAGGTTACCCATGATCACATCTGACGAGTCCTCTGCCTGAGCTGCATTCATCAAATTGACCTTGGCGTGCTTGGGATTATGCTTGACCACAGCTGTACTTGCCGATCTGACAGGAGGAGGAGGAGGAATACGCCTCTGGTTGAAACACTTGTTGGCATAGTGACCCTTCTGTTGGCACTTGTTGCACGTGACCTCTGAAAGCGGACGGTGATACGGAGCACTCGATCTTGGAGCTTGAGACGAAATCTTGTTCTGAAAGCCTGGGTTGGGTGGGTGGGAAGAACCACTGCCACCTTTGCTCTTCTGCTGATACGGCTGACGGAACGGAGGAGGAGGAAGCCAAAACTTCTGCTGCTTGGCCACTTGAGTAGAGGAAGAAGGAGTAACATCTCTGACTCGCTTCCTGGAAGCATCACACCTCAACTGAGCAGCCTCTTGCTTCAGTGCCATGTTGTAGAACTCATCGTATCTCAAGGGCTCGAAAAGGACAAGAGCGAGCTGAATTTCTTCATGAAGACCACCCCTGAACTGATAGATCATGCTCTTCTCATCAGGAACATCCTGCTTGGCAAAATGGGCGAGCTTCTGGAACAACTTGTTGTAGTCATAGACAGACAAAGAGCCTTGCTTCAGATTGCGGAATTCCTCACGCTTGCTTTCAACCACGCTCTGCGGAATGTGATGAGCTCGGAAATCTCGACGGAAATCATCCCAAGTGATAACATGTTCACCTCTGGAATCCTTGTACTGCTGGAACCATTCTGCAGCTTGATCTTTGAGTTGGAAGGAAGCGAACTTCACAAAGTCCTCAGGCCTGACGTTACTGCACTCGAAATGCTTGCCCAGATCCACTAGCCAATCGTCAGCATCGGTAGCCTCAACACAATTGCTGAACGTCTTTGGACCATTTGCGAGGAACTGGTTGAGTGTAGCAAAATGGTTCTGATTGCTGCCTTGATTCCCTTGACTGCCTTGATTGCGCTCTTGGAGGATTTGCATGATCAACTGTGTGTATGCATTAGTAGCGGCCATCACAGCTTGCCATGTTTCCTGAGGAGGCGGAGGTGGAGGCGGGTCAGGATTCGGAGTCGTGCGCGTTGGAGGAGCCATCCTGAACAGGTTGACCACCATTAGCACATTGATAGACAAATATTGAAGCTGAATCCAACGGAATGAAAATTGCAACATATAGTCTTCACATCCGAACAAAATGAACGAATGCATTTCTCTTGAAGTGGTCACATATTCCTAAATTGCGAAGCCACGAAGAATCAGGTAGAAGGGGTACAACAACGAGGGATGGAATCAACATATGACGTCGAAGCAAAACGAATGCCACAACTCGAAATAAAACCAAGGGTTGGCTTGCGGAATAAGCCGGAACACACATATGATAGAAATTTCGTCCGAAGTTTTCGTGGTGGGACCTACACGGGCTCGATCGTACAGCACCATCATGTACAAGGCAGTGCACATGACATACGAAGCGTCCCCGAGTCAGCATAGCCAAGGACTCTTTAAGACACAACGAGACCACTGTAAAATCGACCGTGAATAGGCGAACCACTAGACGTCGAACCCCAATTTCATATCATACATCTGTCGGAAAGATATCCTAAGGCTACTTGAATTCCCACCTATGAAATTCCCGAAATTTTCCCGGTTATGCAATCAGGTGTTGGGGATACAGGGGAAGCATAATATCTCACCCAAGCTAGCAAATCCTACATCCAGCTGTATCCATCCTTCAACACATAACCAAGAAACCTTCGGAAACCATCTATCTCAACCTTCGAAAAGCATCCGTTATACAAGTTATGGCGATACTCCCAAACGCCCGCCCCAGTACTGGGTGGCAACGAGGTTATCTCACCAACGAACTGCATAAAGGAGATTTTCGATGTCGCGCACAAATCTCAAGTATACCAGAATTGCAACGATAAAATTGTGACGACAACACCTCGGAGCTCAACTCCCCGGGACACTGCCACAACCCCTAAAGACAGGAGGCACCAAGAACAATGTTCTCGTCACAAAACCATCGGAACAAAACCAAGATACTCGCGTGATCCTAAATTTTTTTAGTGAAATTTGAGAAGAGAAGAGTCAAAACTCTACGTCAGGATGCCTTACCAGAGTGATGAGGAGACTGGGAAGTAAAAAGAATTCCTAAGCTCTCCGATATATAATTCCTAAGGACTCAAAACATTTTTCTAGACACAACTCGGCTTCTAAAAACGATCAAGCAATGGGGCTCCTAAGGTCGGGGAAGGCTCTGATTACCAACTTGTAACACCCTCGATGCGGCTATAGCTCCCACGTGTCGAGGCACGACTTAGAGACATAACCGCATTGAAAGCAATGTCGCAAGTCAGGCAATCATTACAACATCCCATGTAATACATAATCAAAGGGGGAGATAATATAGTTGGCTTACACTCGCCACGTCACATCAGAGTACATAAATAACATTCATCAAACAAACACTCATGGCCCGACTACGGTGCCAAAATGGAAAAGAACCCAACATGCGACAAGGCCCTGAATTGAACCCCAACTAGGCACCACTACTGATCATCGGGAAAAGAAACATAATAACGCTGAGAGTCCTCGTCGAACTCCCACTTGAGCTCGTACTCGTCACCTGGAGAGGAATCACCTGGACCTGCATCTGGAATTATAGTATTTGTGAGCCACAAGGACTCAGCAATCTCGCACCCACGCGATCAAGACTATTTAAGCTTATAGGACAGGATAAGGCAAGTATATGTGGAGCTGCAGCAAGCGACTAGCATATATGGTGGCTAACTTATTCGCAAAGGAGAGCGAGAAGAGGAGGCAAAGCGCGAGCGAGAAACTGGAAGGAACAACCCGCGCAAGCATTACTCCAACACCGTGTCCACTTCCCGGACTCCGCCGAGAAGAGGCCATCACGGCAACACATGCAGTTGATTCGTTTTAATTAATTAAGGTTTAAGTTATCTACAACCGGACATTAACAAATTCCTATCTGCCCATAACCGCGGGCACGGCTTTTGAAAGTTCAATCCCTGCAGGGGAGTCCCAACTTAGCCCATGACAAGCTCTCACGGTCAACGAAGGAAAAGACCTCCTCCCAAGACGTTCCGATCAGACTCGGTATCTCGGTAACTCAAGACACTTCGACAGGTTAAAA